>NC_083622.1:1644227-1939227 GCF_963584025.1 Labrus mixtus | reverse complement strand
TCATCATACCTGGCTTGTTAGCTCGTTCAGCGTTTGTCGTACATTGATTTACGTGTGGTAGCCTCTCTACAGGAGTCAGGATTGTCGTTGGCTTTTCCCTGCAGTGAGGTCGGGCTGTAGTAGTGAGTTTCCTCTTTAAAGTATCCGCTTCATGTTGTTCAACCACAGATGAACTCGAGCAAGCAACGAGTCCAGTACGGTCAGCATGCTCTCTCTGACTTCTGAAGTAAGAATCTGATCAGGTAAAGATCTCATTGCGGGAAATGCAGTATTTAATTGGCTAAATTGCCAATATATTTAAATAGCCTCCAACTGTGCACTGTAAAAACTCTATTTGTCAGTTTTACTCATTATTATCATTAAAGCCGTTCACTTTTTATTTTCTCTCGTGATCTCTTGACAAAAAATGTTTATCTGTTCTCGTCAGGTGAATGTGGTTTATAATAAATGCAATGACATATTTTTGACATTCGCAAATCTTTTGAGTTTTTGCTGTGTATAGCTTTTATGGCTTGGCATTTGCTACCCACTATTTATTCTCCAGTATTTTGTCCAAATCAAGCGGCAACCTCAGATGTTAAAAAATTAAAGCAATGCAAAAGTGCAAAAAACCTGCAGTTCCTCGAGTGTCCACTAGAAAAATTCAAAATCGGAGCGCTGGTAGCCTTGTGGTCAGGGCACGCGTCCCATGTACGGAGGCTATAGTCCTCGGAGTGGGCGGTGAATCTGACCTGTGGCTCCTGTCCTGCATGCCACTCCCCACTCTCTCTCTCCCCAGTTTCTGACTCTATTCACTCTAATATCTCTCAATAAAGGCAAAAAAGCCCCAAAATAAACCTTAATTAAAATAAAAAAAATCCCAGATTTTACAGCAGCAATAAAGATGTTTACAGCCCGGTTCAGAAAGGAATGTGGTATAAATAGCTCAAGTCTTTATCGGGACACACTGTACGGGAGGTGAATGTTTTTATAACTCATTCGTTAATAAGCGTTCATCATCACAATAAGGGGCGTGGCTAACCTGACTGAC
This sequence comes from Labrus mixtus, assembly GCF_963584025.1. Lineage (NCBI taxonomy): Eukaryota > Metazoa > Chordata > Actinopteri > Labriformes > Labridae > Labrus > Labrus mixtus. The sequence continues at coordinate 1,938,197 of NC_083622.1, read as the reverse complement.
TAGCAGGCGTGTTGTAGCTGTTTGTCAGAAGGCTAAAGACCCGCCTCAGCTCCAGCTCTTTGTCTGGGGTTAGGTTGACCGAAACATAGGTTAAAACAGCATTTCCAATATGGCGACCGCCATCAATGGGCATCAGAAGCGCCCTTCAGTACCCAATGGGTGACATCAGTGAGGCTCCATCCATGTTTATTTATAATCTATGTTCCAAATATGGTCACATTGGAGGCTCCAAAAACCAACATGCTGAAGGCTGCACGTAACAAACCAAAAGGATGACATCACAGGGATTAAATCCATCATTTATAAATCTATGAACAAATCAAAAGAACAAAAATGCTTCTAAAAGACGAGAGACAAACCAGCAGATGACATGTGAACGCAGCCTGGCTGTGAGAAGCAGACATGGGGACATGGAGGGAGGGGTCCTGTGCATATGAATGGACTGTTGCTGTGCGATTGCATGGCTAGCTCGCAGCCCGGGGAGTCTGAGCCAAGCTCTAACACTCTTAATAATTTACCACGCAATTAACAATTTAAAGCAAATATACAGGAGAGTTTGTCAGCAAACTGAGGGGAGGGGGGGGGGGGTCACAGCTTTGCACCTCACGGAGGGTTTTTCTGAAAAGCCGGCTGCCGTGCTCGATGGAGGTGCGTTTAAAAAAACAGAGATTTTAGTCTTGCATTATTAAAGAAACGTGATTGTGGCTTAATTAAACATTAAACACAAGCTTTTTTTCATATCTGTGTTCTGTGCTTACGGGCATTATGTTGTCCCCTTAAAGCGTGGAGCGGGTGGTGCTTTGACGGAAACCTGCAGCGCTCCTCTCTCTCTCACCGTGCTGCTCCTGAGTGGCAGATCTGCAGATTTATCCTGAATTTGTGTGATTAAGTGAAGAGTCCTCTCACATCGTTGTTGCAGCAGCTGCCGTGCACAAACTCCTTTTGTTTTTCTGCCTCGAATCTTAAAAAAAATAAAACCCAAACCTAACGTTTAATCATTATTTTACATTTCTTTGAAGCCAGTCTTAGCTGTCACTTGGACAAAAGTATCAGAAAGCCGTGTGAGCGTCCTACATCTCCCCCCTGCCTTTCACACGTCTCTTAATCTGCTCGTCCAGATTTCATTTCCTATTTTAGAAACGCTTCGCTTTGAGCGTCTGCCTCTGGAAAAGAAATGACGAGTCTAGTGCAATAGGTGAATTAACTAAAACGACCCAGTTTTTTGCTCAAAAGGCCGTTCTGCACTAAGATGATTTGAGGATTTCTCCTTTGACGACAAGGATTCCAGCATGTTTGCAGATTAGGGGGGATCATTTTTCAAAAATGCATCTCTCCGTTCTCTAAGGCGGTAATAATCCAAGATGTTCTTTTGACGCTTTTTAGCGATTTGATGAGTAAGATTGTGCTGGATTTGTTTTTTTGTTCTGCCTCGCTCTTTTTTTTTCTCTCTCTCTCTCCCTCTCTCCATCTCACTAAAACATGCAAACACTGGTTTGTTTTTAGATCTGCAGAGACCCACTGCTGTGATTCCTGCATGATCTCTTATGGTTAAACACTTTGCAGCACGTCTTCCTGCACTGTGCAGATATGTAGTGTCGCACATTTAAGCTAAAGAGCTCTAAAAATTCAAAACCACTGCAGTCAAAAAATAGTCTCTCGCTTCCCCCTCGTGGTGCCGTACTCAACCTCCATGGAGTGGGCCGTGAGTTTGTGAAGCGCTCTGCTGGTACTTTACTTTAATGTGTATTAGCTTCAGCTCCACTAGCAGCTCGGGAGACATTTTATTTTCCAAACGGCTGACAAACTCCGACTGTAATGAGAGTTATAAGGATCTATCAGACTGAGTTAACCCCGGGTCAATAAAACAATCTTTCTGATATCTTTTATTAGTGTAAGGTGAAATCTGTGATGTTGTGCTGTCAGTGTTGTAATGTTTGCATGCACATTTATCTGCTGGCTCAGGTGTAGTCCCTCCGTAATATTTGAAAAATAAAGGAGATTAGAGAAACTCTAAAGCCGCTGCTGTGTGCTCCTCGTCTCTTCAGTCGGAGGTCAGAGGGTTTGACGTGAGAGTTGAGTGACTGCACCGGAGCGGAGGAGTTTGTCTTGTTCATGAGTTGACAGCCTGTCGTGTTGACTTGGCTGCGGATGAGTTTGTTTTGGGGGACTGAGTTGGAAGAGAGAGTCTGGTGACAAACAGACTGTGGAGAATCACACCCCAGCTTCTCCCTGGAGGACCTGCTGGCATCCTGCTCAGACCGGCAAACACAGGAGGAGGAGGAGAGAAGACTTCTTTCTCTATCACGGCGGAGGGAGCGGCGCTGAAAAGGTCTGCAAGTCGGCGCTCATTAATAATGGAGGAACGGCATCCAACATAGAGGGTCCTATCAGACACGTGCGCAGCTGTCTTATCTCCCACATGACGTGGTTGTCATTTTGACCCCTAGCGTCCGTGTCCGTGTTCCCCTCCTCCACCTTTTCAAACAGTCCTCTCCTCCACCTTTTCAAACAGTCCCCTCCTCCACCTTTTCAAACAGTCCCCTCCTCCACCTTTTCAAACAGTCCTCTCCTCCACCTTTTCGAACAGTCCCCTCCTCCACCTTTTCAATCAATCAATCAATCAATCAATCAATCAACTTTTATTTGTATAGCGTCAACTCATAACAAGTGTTATCTCGAGACACTTTACAAGAAGCAGGTAAAATACCTTACTCATTGTCTGTTAACATTACAAAAGAGCAGGTAAAAGACCTTACTCATTGTTATGTTACATAAAGCAGGTAAAAGACCTTACTTATTGCTATGTTACAAAGATCCGGCCTATCCATCATGAGCACTTTAGCAAAGCAGCAAAAGTTACAGTGGTAAGAAAAAACTGCCTTATTAAAAGGCAGAAATCTTCGGCCGGATCCCCGGCTCATGACGAAACAGTCTTCACAGGACTAGACTGCGCCGGGCTTGGAAAGGGATAGGGGGAGAGATGGGATAAGATGCAGGAAGAGGGATAGAGAGCAAGGGGGTGGGGGGAGGTAGACCGTCCATCAGCAATCCGGTGGGGAGGGGAGGGGGTGTGGGGGGTTGTTCTGGCAGGCCGCCAACCCACGATCCGGTGGGGAGGGGGTAGTGGTGGGGTGGGGGTTGTTCTGGCAAGCCGTCAACCGATGATCTTGAGGAGCCTAGGGGAGCTCAAGAGCTCCCAGGAAAGTAGGTGGTTAGTGACTGAGATTTATAGATAGATACATGCAGTAATATGATGTACTGTATATGCAGAGAGAGAGAGAGAGGAGCTCAAGGTGCCAGTTCCCCCGGTAGTCTAAGCCTATAGCAGCATAACTAAGAGCTGGTCTACACCAGCACCAGCCCTAACTATAAGATTTATCAAAAAGGAAAGTTTTAAGTCTAATCTTAAAAATACAGACTGTGTCTGCCTCCCGGACCCCGGCTGGAAGGCGGTTCCAGAGGAGAGGAGCCTGATAACTGAAGGCTTTACCCCCCATAGTACACTTGGAGACTGTAGGTACCACCAGCAGGCCTGCACTCCGGGACCGCAACGCTCTCAAGGGACAGTACGGCACTAGTAGCTCCTTAAGATAAGATGGTGCCTGGCCATTTAGAGCTTTGTAGGTGAGAAGAAGGATCTTGAATTCTATTCTAGACTGTATAGGGAGCCAGTGCAGAGAAGCCAGGACAGGAGTAATGTGGTCCCATTTCCTGGTTCTGGTCAGTACACGAGCTGCAGCATTCTGGACCCGTTGAAGAGTCTTTAGAGATTTGCCAGAGCACCCTGACAAAAGAGAGTTACAATAATCCAGTCTGGAGGTAACAAATGCATGAACTAGTTTTTCTGCATCACTTTGCGACAGGATATTCCTGATCTTGGATATATTACGAAGGTGAAAGTAGGCTGTTCTTGAAACTTGACTGATGTGAGAGCTAAAAGACATATCTTGATCAAAAATAACTCCTAGATTCCTAACAGTGGTGCTAGATGCCAGGCTGATGTCATTAAGGACAGTCACATCACTAGAAAAAGTCTCTCTGAGGTTCTTAGGGCCTAGCACAATAACTTCAGTCTTGTCTGAGTTAAGTAGCAAAAAATTTCTGGTCATCCAGGTCCTAACGTCCTTAAGGCATGTTTCTAGCTGACATAACTGACTGGTACCATCGGGCTTCATTGATACATAAAGCTGAGTATCATCTGCATAACAATGAAACTGTATGGAGTGTTTCCTCATAATATTTCCCAGAGGAAGCATATATAATGTAAAAAGAATTGGTCCAAGCACTGAACCTTGTGGGACTCCATGGCAAACTTTAGTGTGCATAGAGGACTCATCATTAACATGTACAAACTGAGATCGGTCTGATAAGTAGGATTCAAACCAACTTAAAGCAGTCCCTGTAATTCCAAGCAAATGCTCCAGTCTGTACAACAGGATCCGATGGTCAATGGTGTCAAAAGCAGCACTAAGATCTAACAAGACGAGCACAGACAGAAGTCCCCTGTCTGAGGCTAGAAGTAGATCGTTTGTAACTCTAACTAGTGCAGTCTCAGTGCTATGGTGGACTCTAAATCCTGACTGGAACTCTTCAAATAAACTGTTGTCATGGAGAAAGTCACACAGCTGTTTAGCTACCACCTTCTCCAGGATCTTCGAGATAAAAGGAAGGTTGGATATAGGTCTGTAGTTAGCCAGAGTTCCTGAGTCCAGAGTAGGCTTTTTAAGTAGAGGTTTGATTACCGCTACTTTAAATGTCTGTGGTACATAGCCTGCCAGTAAAGACATATTGATCATATCTAATATGGAGTTGCTAACTAAGGGAAAGACTTCCTTAAACAGCTTGGTTGGGATTGGGTCCAAAATACAGGTTGACGGTTTCGATGCAGAAAAAATGGAATGTAGCTCTGAAAGGTCGATTGGAGAAAAACAGTCGAGACTAATATCTGGTCCTGGAACTGTCTCTGCCGTAACAGACGTATCTGCACCAGGTAAGGGCAGGAGGTTACCAATTTTGTCTCTGATGTCTAGAACTTTGTTGTTGAAAAAGCTAAGGAAATCATTACTGCTGAGGGCTAGAGGAATACAAGGCTCAATGGAGCCATGACTCTCTGTCAGCCTGGCTACAGTGCTGAAAAGGTATCTAGGATTGCCTTTGTTTTCCTCGATTAGAGAGGAGTAGTAGGCAGCTCGGGCGTGACGTAGAGCCTTCATATATCTTCTATGACTATCCTGCCAGAAAAAACGAGATTCTACCGTTTTGGTCGAACGCCATATTCTTTCAAAATTCCGTGATGATTGTTTCAGAGTACCGGTTTCTGAGTTGAACCATGGAGCCACTCTCCGCCGCTTGACAACCTTCTGTTTCAGGGGAGCAATCGAATCCAGAGTAACTCTCAGTGAATCCACTGCACTATCAACAAACTGATCTAGCTGAGAGGGACTAAAGCTATCGTAAGAGTTTCCAACTGGGTTGAAACACGGTACTGAATCAAAAACAGCTGAAATAGCTTCCTTAAATCTAGCCACAGCACTATCCGACAAACTTCTAGAAAGCACACCTCTTCCAGGCAGAGGTAATTCTAGTAGGACAAAATCAAATGTAATAAAAAAATGGTCTGATAGCAGAGGATTTTCTAGGAAAACTGTAAGGTTATGGATTTCAATTCCATAAGCTAAAACAAGATCCAGGGTGTGGTTAAAATGATGAGTAGGTTCGTTTACACCCTGGGTGAAACCAATAGAGTCTAATAGTGACATGAAAGCTGTGCTCAGGCTATCATTTTCAACATCCACATGGATATTGAAGTCACCTACAACAATTATTCTATCATTGCTAAGGACTAAGTCTGATAAAAATTCTGCAAACTCAGATAAAAACTCAGAATATGGGCCAGGAGGGCGGTAAACTACAGCAACTAGAACTGGCTGAAAGGTTCTTGAGACTGGATGTGGAAGACTAAGAACAAGGCTTTCAAAAGAAGAAAAATTCAGCTTTGGTCGAGGGTTAACTAAAAGACTGGAATTAAAATTAAACAGTTTCAAACAGTCCCCTCCTCCATCTTTTCAAACAGTCCTCTCCTCCACCTTTTCAAACAGTCCCCTCCTCCACCTTTTCAAACAGTCCTCTCCTCCACCTTTTCAAACAGTCCCCTCCTCCACCTTTTCAAACAGTCCTCTCCTCCACCTTTTCAAACAGTCCCCTCCTCCACCTTTTCAAACAGTCCCCTCCTCCACCTTTTCAAACAGTCCCCCTGTGGTCTAAATGAAACATCTGTGCTTTGGTCAAAATATAACATGAATCAAGCAGCAGAGGAGGTTTCAATCAATCAATCAACTTTTATTTGTATAGCGTCAACTCATAACAAGTGTTATCTCGAGACACTTTACAAGAAGCAGGTAAAATACCTTACTACAGGTTTGTGACCCTGTATAAACCAGCTCTCTCAGAACGCTCCGTTTTGGTGTGTGTGTCTCTTTAAATGTAATGACCCCCCCCCCCCCCCCGAGTTTTCCCAGCAGACATCACTCCTCTGTAGAGAGAATAAAAATGGTGGACCTGCACAAAAGTTTTGTTCTAGTCTGGGGGTGGAGTCCATGGGTGGCGATACCAGGGGAGGGGAGGGGATTTCTTTTTTACCAGAATCCCACTGTGACATCACAAGGAGAGCACATTTGAAACGAAGCATTTTTACTCTGTGTTGTAAGACTTATGCAGACCACAAACAAAGGACTGGATGGATTTATTTCACATGTTGTGGGTCAGTAGACTCTCAGGTTACTCAGATATATGTTCAGAAACACTGTTCAAGTGGATTTTTCATCATATGTATATCATACCTTTAAATGAAGAATTAAAAAAAAGATCAAAAGGGGCTCGGTTTAGCAGATCCCCCTTTAATTGTAGGCTTTTAAAATGTTAAAGTGCATGGAGAGGTGGTACTGAAGCACTTCTGGATGTGGTCCGAGCAGGTAGTGAAGTTGGTCCTGCATTAGTGTGACACCTGGTGTTAATGTAGCGGTGAAGTGTGCCAAAAGTACCTGTAATGCATTGTTTGTTTTACTCCTGAGCCTCGGGGCATCTCACAGCAAACCGAAGCTCTAAAGTGTTTTTTTTTTTTTGTTCCTCCTGTGTAATGGTTGTTTGAGCACTACCTGCTTCCATCAGCACACTCAGCCTCTCTTTCTAAATGAGTTTTTCTCTCGTTAAACATGTTTCACACCGCTCGCATTGGTGACAGCTTGTCTAAGTTATGAATCCAAATAAAAACTTTAAAAAGCATGTGGGCATCCATCTGCGGAAAATGTAAATGTAGCAAATCACTGCTTTGTCATTCCATTAAAAGCAGCTTAATGGTTACATGACAGGGGAATAAAAAAAAAAGGAGTAATTCATACAACATCATTTCACACTTGCGTTGAAAAGGAACACAGCATTTAGACACCAACGCACTGAATTTCTACCTAACAATTTAAGACCATTCATCTGAATCTTAAGAAACTTTATGACTAGTTTTTTGGTCACTTTCACTGCATATTATTTTAAGATTATCAGAATATAATATATAGCATTATGTGGATATGATGACAAACTTGTGCAGGAAATGATCGTTCCTGCAATTATTGAAACTGACTGCAGTATAATCGATCAGGGTGAATACTGATGAAGGTGCATGATCTTTAAATGTGTTTTTTAGTCTCTTGATTGGCTCAGATTGTTATTCTAAGTGTCTGTCAAACAATCTGTTTCATGGCTGCAGGCTTAAAGGAGCTTTATGTAACTCTGACACCTAGTCTTTAGCGTGTAAAGTGGATGTGTGTGCAGGTCACCATGTGGTGGACTCTGAAGCTTCAGTGTTTATCCAGCTCTGCATGGGTCTGTAAACCTTTCTGTGTTCTAATCTCTCTCCATTTTTCAAAAGCATCTCCAATATTGATCCTAGTTTGAGCACGTTTCTGCTCGTGGAGCTTATTAGAAACATGCAGAGGCTTTTTAGGTCGGGTACAATCACTTCTATCTGAACCACTTCTCTTGACCCGCTTCCATCGCTGCAACACCTGTTGACCTGATAACTGCTCTCATATCTGGCAAACCGAGGGGCGTCCAAAACGGCAGTGTGTGGGGGGGTGCCTTAAAAGCGCCTACCTTCTCTGGTCCAAACAAATCCAGAGCATTCAGGACCAGAATCTAAAGTTAGAAGGAGGACATACTCGCTGCTGCATTGTTGTCAGAGAAGCCAGCACTTCAACATGTTTCCTTAATGTCTGATCAGATAGTAAGGTCATGTTATCATTTAAATCAGTAGATATCTTACTGATTGGTCCTTTAAAGAACATTTATGGGGTTTCCAAAACATCTTGAAGCTTTTTGTTATGAACCCCAAACTTTGTAAAAATGAGTTCCAAGTTAAACAGTCCTGTGATTAACTATTATTAATGTTTATAACAGGTAAAACTGTAATCTAACCACAGACAGTTAAATGTTGTTTTACTCTCCTCCATGTTGCACTTTGCCCCAGAAAAAAAATAAGCACACCATCTTTCGACAGCTCCATCTGGTGTAGGAAAAAAGGTCACATGGCTCAGGTCGGCGTGCTTTAAAATAATCTAACAGATGACAGAGGAGAGAGTGCCTAATTAGCTCCCTGTCCTCCAAAAAAAAGTGCAGGCTGAGGGGAAGATATTGATCCGCCTCACAGCTTCCTAAAAACAGAAAAAAAAGGTTAGAGTAATGATGTGTTGTTTTTCCTCGCTCTCTATTTACCTGTCCTCTCGTCTCTGTGGCAGTGAGAAGTTCAGTTGAAGGTAGAGCTGGATCGGGGACGAGCTCGCTGCGAGAACGTGATCCTGCAAGGATTATAAAAAATGAACATAAAACAAGACAAATAACTCTCGTCATGAAACTGACACAAGGATTTCAAATCTCAGAGGCATTCAGGGACCTCGGTAAATTAGAGATGTTATGACATTCTGTCTATTGATACTTCGTTTTGTACTCCCTGTGTCAATATCTTGATGGGATAATTTCCCTAACATGTAATGTCTGTCAGCCTCATTGCATGTGTGTGTGATCACCTCCTCGTTGGAGGACACACCTCGTTGGAGGACACACGGCTTACAGCTCTGGACGCTGCGATTGGCTCATCCAGCCGTGGGCAACAACACCCCTCTGATTGGCCAGTCCTGCCAAAGGGTCAGGAGTTGCGATATCCAAGGTCGGCCTCAGACCCTTTTTTTTTCTCCTCGTGGAGCTGATCAGGCTTTAGGAATATTCATCGACGTGGATTCTTTAAAGCCGGAGCCCTTCTCGAAGCCGCAGCTTTAATTGATATGATAATGAGGCAGGATTTAGACGCCGAACGTCCTTGCTTTTCTCTGCAAGAAATTCTTGTTTGAAGATTTATTTTCTTCCCTCGGGAGCGGGCGTCTGATAGGTGTCTGATCACGACGGACTGCGGACGTTGCTCGCAATGAGATGTAAAATCAGCGGCAGGGACGTTTTGTGTGTTCTTTATTTATTTATCAGCAGTGACAAAGAGCCGCTAAAAGCACCGAAATAGAAACAGTAAAAGGTCATTCGATATTTAAAGAGATGTTTGCCTGTGTTGCTGCTGTCACTCACAGCCTGTACGACTCCGGATGTGGCACAAATGTCTTCAAGAAAACAGAATACATATCATGTTGCATCTTTCATTTTCAGTTTAACTTTTAAACATCATCATCCCAGATTCATAAATTTGTTGTGAAGACTTAAATGCTCCACCCGTGACAAGCTGGAGCAGATTTTTTCCGACCAGTGATCACCGAGGAGGCTCCACAGGGATCTGTACCCGTGTGTCGCTCTTTCAGTGTCTTGATGATGTTTTCCAATAAGAACAACTTGAAGGAGTTCGAGTGCAAACAAACCTCGACTGTGTTTAAGTGTCTGTGTCCTCTAACCACATTTTTTTCCACTCGAAGATGCTCACGACCTCGGTCACAGAGCACTTCACCGCACTTGTTGTTGCTAGGTTACAAATGTTAACCTCCATTAGCAGCTGTGGCTCAGTTGGTAGAGTCGAATGTGTTTTAACCATCAGTGTGTGAATGTGTAGGTTTAATCTGCGGTGTAAAAAGCGCTTCGAGTAGTCAGACATTTTAAAACGCTATACAAGCTCATGTCCAGTAACCATTTACTTCCCTTGTTAATGACCGTTAGTTGTTTGTTAGATAGCTCATGACCCTTTTAGTCACAGAGAAAACGTGTCAGCAGTGTTGACAAAGCTGACATCAGAAGTCCCGCCCCTTCTCGATTTAGATTGGTTGATGAAGGAGAAGTGACATTGGTGAGCGTGGCGCTGCTTCAAGAGGTAAAGTATTTTAAACTGAGAGCGATGTGAGCGCAGGCACAAATTCAACTCCCACCTGGGCGTGCCGCTGAAAACGCTGCACTGCATTAGTTTGGTAGTAAAAATTGGCGCCGCCAATGCGAAAAGCGCCGTCTGTAGACACGGGCTCAAAATAACGCCAATGTACGCAGCAGTATTTTAACAACTCCCATTTTCTGAAGCTTCTAAATGGAGTTTGGTGTCTGGTGTCCATCAAGGACTTTGTTGCAGTCATTCTGTTTCACTGCTGCCATCTACTCAAACAATTCTGAGCAACTTAGTGTGGGCGTAACTGGATCTAGCGCATGTGCCCTAAAAGATTACATTTCTGTCATTACATCATGTTTTACAGTTTCTGGTTGAAGGATCTAGTTGAGCAATTACAAATCGTTTTCAACCTATTATTCACCAAGTAAACTGTGCAACTTTCAGAGTACATTTCCAGAAGATGTCGCACTTTAGCACCAGTCTGTCAGACCAAAACAAAGCGCTCCCTCATCTCACCACCTCCCCTCCTCCCCCACCCCTCATCAAGTGCAGCCGCTTGCAAGATTGATCTTTCTTCTAATTTACAGCCAAAAGAGGGTTCAGTCTTGTCTTTGGTCCTGTGACCAAACTCCGCCGTTATGCCTCTACTAACAGCGTCCTGGCGTCAGCAGTGACGTCACTCTTCCCCCACATAGCGGGGCGAGTAGGTGGAGAGGGAGGAGTTCATTGAGTCTCTAAGTGAAACATAAACAAGTGGAAGGGAGGAAGCGCCATCACGTCAGTGTGAACCAAGCTTCAACCTCAGGTCTTGAAAAATTAGGCCAATGCGGAAGTGCAAAATCCTGCAGTTCATTGATTGTCCATCTTTTCAGCATAAATTAACATGTGGTGAAAAGTTAGGCTGAGACAGGATTTCCAACATGACGGCTGCTGCCGATGAGCCTGCAGAGCCCCCTGCAGGAACAGATGGGTGGCGCCAGTTAGGCTTCAAAAATGTACTCAACAATATGTTTAGGTAGGATATTTTCTATAATTTAGTTTTAAATGAAGCACATTATTATTATATTAACCTTCAAGACCCCAAAAGATGAAAATATGGCCAACGCTTGGAATGAAAAATATCTGAATCCCCCCCTAGAAGAGAGATATCTTCTATGCATTGAGTTTCAGTTCCTCCTCTGAAAGCTGTACAGTTCTCCCTTCACACTGCACAGTTGGTTTTCTTTGTGTACAAACAGGCTGAGCTGGTAAACACCAGCATGCTGTGTAAAGTCGACTGATGTCATCGCCGCAGATTTCTTGGAATTTAAGTTTTCCAAAGTTAAACATTTACTCGTCTTTGACATTTTGAACCACAAACACACAAAATCCCAGAGCAGGTCTGAACTTAAAATCTCCTTTTTTTTTACCGGCAAGTCAATACCCCAGAAACATCATCTCTTCTTTAAGTTTGTACAGTATATGTGTGTGTGTGTGTGTGTGTGTGTGTGTATCCTCTCTGAGATGTAAATTGATAGCTCAGCTCTTGGTGTTGTTAATTGGTCCTCTAATTGGACCAATTCATTAGTTTGGACTGCATGGAGAGAAACCACGGCCGGCCTGGGAGCGCTCACTTACTGACGGCACGACTCTAAATATATTCCCCCCTGTCTCCAGTCGACCATATTTAATGTGACACCGGCACTTTATAGCAGATATAAACAAAACGGCCCAGGGGAATTATGCTGTAGCTTCTGTGCATAGAGGAGTGTTGGAGCAGATATGAGACGAGGAAGCCAAACAGAGCCATGTGTATGTGTGTTTTTTAAGTAGTGCATAAAGTAGGTCATGAATTTCAAAAGTGCAGATTACCATTCTCACTTTCGGTCCCATTAATCAACACTTCCACCATCGAGCACCACCAGAGAAAACAATGAATAAGAGCGTGTTACTTTAGAATTAATCTATTAATCAAATGGCGCATGAAGAAGTACCTGCGACACGGCGGCGGTGGCGGGACGGTATCCAGGGGGTTTGTGGGTAATGAGCAGAGTGTTTCCTCAGCCAACTTATCTGGGAACCGCTGGTAGTTTGTGGTACGCTTTAAAAGAGTGGAGGCTTTGTTAAGGAGGAGGATGTTCCTATACTGACTCAAAGGAGTTACTTAACCACGCTGTAAAAAGGGAAAGTCAACATGTAGAATTTCAGGGCGTCATTAGGAACCGGATGTGGTCCCGACAAAATGATGGAAAGTTCATCTAAATCTTTGTAACCTCAAACTGAGCTGAGTAGATTATTTTACTCTGCAAAAGAAAAGGTTCTCCAGTGCATGCATTGGTTACATTATTCCTTGGAGAGTCCAACTTTCATTATTCTGTCCAGTCTCAGAAGATGGCTGTTCTCCAATGAGTCTCTCAGGGGCGTGTCCAGCCTTTTTTTGGCTGGGGAGGGGCCCGCCTGGGGAACTGAGTTAGGCAGGGTGGTATGAAGTTTGTTTGTTGGATTTTCATTTCTTTACCTTTTCTAAACTGACTTTTATGTACTTAGGAGTAACACAATTACTCTTCAGGGACTCAAAAACAAATCTGTTTTTGCAAAGCCACAATTTAAAGGTCACATATCCTCCTCCTCTCCAACCAGTTTAAATAAGTCTCAGAGCTCCTCAAAACATGTGTGTGAAGTTTCTTGTTCTAAATCCACTCTGATCCTGTATTTGATCATGTCTATAAACCCCTCTATTTCAGCCCTGCTCAGAACAGGCTGTTTCTGTGTCTGTACCTTTAAATATGTAAATTAGCTGTGTCTGACCACGCCCCCTCTCTGATATCTTTCCTTGTACTGTAGTAACTCATGATCGAGCAGGAGAACTGAAGATATTTCCATTGTAGCACAAGAGTGGCGCCATTTAGCCCCGCCCCCAAAAAAACCCTGAACCTTGAAGTGAAGGAAAACTTTCTGATCGTCCAAATCCATTACTCAGTCAAACGCTCTCAGTCTGTTCACGTTTCAGCAACTTTTCTTTCCAACACATAAAGTGTGTTTAGAGACCCATTTGTGATACACAGTCTTTACGAACACTTAAATCAGGTTCAGGTTCTGTTGGAGAGTTTTGAACCTCATTACGACTCGCTCTGTCTCAGAGTCTGCAGCCACAGAAAGAGAGAGAGAGAGCGAGTGTTATAAAGGTGGAGGGAGACGGACCCATCAGAGGCAGAGTAAATGATGGCCATGTTTAAACTGCTAATTATAGACCTCGGTATCTTCAGAGCAGCCTGCTGAAGGAAGAAGCCGCTCCTCGGCTCACCCTAAAGCCTCATTAAAGCATCAGAAAGACAATCTGATTCTATCACGCAGACACAGAAAGAGAGCGAGAGAGAGAGAGTGAGAGAGAGAGAGCGAGAGAGAGGGGGACTTTATTTAGAAAAAGGTCACCAAGTTTGTCTGGGCTCCACGTTTTTAATAAGACTGTATGTGCTAATCGTGGAGTTTGCAGTAACTCTGTTCTTAACCAAACTAAAACAAACCCCAGAACATGAAGTCATCATATCCTGTCTCAATTGGCTCCGTTGGTGGAGCCGGCGCCCCGTGTACAGCGGCTCCAGACCTCGCCACTGATTGCAGGTTCAACTCCAGACTCTGAAGCTGTTTGGTGGTCATCCAGGTCTCTCTCTCCACACATTTCCTCTCCATCTCCAGCTGCAAATAAACCCAACGGCCCAAAAATAATCTTTGCATCGGCTCAGTTTCTTTTATAGATCTTCATTAGAAAACCGTTCAGGTCGTTTCTGATTTAAAGGCACTTAAATCCGATGTGGTTTTAAGCATTTAAAATAGTTTTTCTGCTTTTTATCAGTTTATCAAACTAGTCCAGGACTGAGTGCTAGATGAGTGTGTCCTGGTCTACATCGTACCTGTGTATCGGTGTGTTTAGTCCTGGTCTACGTCGTACCTGTGTATCAGTGTGTTTAGTCCTGGTCTACGTCGTACCTGTGTATCGGTGTGTTTAGTCCTGGTCTACGTCGTACCTGTGTACCGGAGTGTTTAGTCCTGGTCTACGTCGTACCTGTGTATCGGTGTGTTTAGTCCTGGTCTACGTCGTACCTGTGTATCGGTGTGTTTAGTCCTGGTCTACGTCGTACCTGTGTATCGGTGTGTTTAGTCCTGGTCTACGTCGTACCTGTGTATCGGTGTGTTTAGTCCTGGTCTACGTCGTACCTGTGTATCGGTGTGTTTAGTCCTGGTCTACGTCGTACCTGTGTATCGGTGTGTTTAGTCCTGGTCTACGTCTACATCGTACCTGTGTATCGGTGTGTTTAGTCCTGGTCTACGTCGTACCTGTGTATCGGTGTGTTTAGTCCTGGTCTACGTCGTACCTGTGTATCGGTGTGTTTAGTCCTGGTCTACGTCGTACCTGTGTATCGGTGTGTTTAGTCCTGGTCTACGTCGTACCTGTGTATCGGTGTGTTTAGTCCTGGTCTACGTCGTACCTGTGTATCGGTGTGTTTAGTCCTGGTCTACGTCGTACCTGTGTATCGGTGTGTTTAGTACCTGTGTATCGGTGTGTTTAGTCCTGGTCTACATCGTACCTGTGTATCGGTGTGTTTAGTCCTGGTCTACGTCGTACCTGTGTATCGGTGTGTTTAGTCCTGGTCTACGTCGTACCTGTGTATCGGTGTGTTTAGTCCTGGTCTACGTCGTACCTGTGTATCGGTGTGTTTAGTCCTGGTCTACGTCGTACCTGTGTATCGGTGTGTTTAGTCCTGGTCTACGTCGTACCTGTGTATCGGTGTGTTTAGTCCTGGTCTACGTCTACATCGTACCTGTGTATCGGTGTGTTTAGTCCTGGTCTACATCGTACCTGTGTATCGGTGTGTTTAGTCCTGGTCTACGTCGTACCTGTGTATCAGAGTGTTTAGTCCTGGTCTACATCGTACCTGTGTATCAGAGTGTTTAGTCCTGGTCTACATCGTACCTGTGTATCAGAGTGTTTAGTCCTGGTCTACGTCGTACCTGTGTATCGGTGTGTTTAGTCCTGGTCTACGTCGTACCTGTGTATCGGTGTGTTTAGTCCTGGTCTACGTCGTACCTGTGTATCGGTGTGTTTAGTCCTGGTCTACGTCGTACCTGTGTATCGGTGTGTTTAGTACCTGTGTATCGGTGTGTTTAGTCCTGGTCTACATCGTACCTGTGTATCGGTGTGTTTAGTCCTGGTCTACATCGTACCTGTGTATCGGTGTGTTTAGTCCTGGTCTACATCGTACCTGTGTATCAGAGTGTTTATTCCTGGTCTACATCGTACCTGTGTATCAGAGTGTTTAGTCCTGGTCTACATCGTACCTGTGTATCAGAGTGTTTAGTCCTGGTCTACATCGTACCTGTGTATCAGTGTGTTTAGTCCTGGTCTACATCGTACCTGTGTATCAGTGTTTAGTCCTGGTCTACATCGTACCTGTGTATCAGAGTGTTTAGTCCTGGTCTACGTCGTACCTGTGTATCAGAGTGTTTAGTCCTGGTCTACATCGTACCTGTGTATCAGTGTGTCAAAGGGCTTCATGTTATCTTTAGAGGGGGGACAGAGAAACAATCAGAGACGTACTCCATGCACTTTGTTTCACTCTGCATTAGTAATGAGGACGACTGTGTGTGTTTGTGATCTTGTTGGTTTGGGACTGAGGCTCCTTCTGATCTTCACATCAGGATGTTCTTCAAAGCGAGCGTCTGACTCTGTGCACGCGGGTCAAAGGAACCCACTGACAGGCTCTACCTGCCCCACAGGCACCGCTGAGAGTTTGAGTCAAAGCTGATGAAGCCGACCCCCCCCCCCCCCCCTGCCGGGAGTGCTAGCTCACATGCTAATAAGCAGCTAAACACGGTGTTTCCACAGGCAATCACACTCCTGTTTCTTCAGCCTGCAGATAGCATTGATCAGTGCGTGTGTGGTGCTGATGTTTTTAATCGACTCGGAGAGAGAGAGAGAGAGAGAGAGAGAGAGGGAGAGAGAGAGAGAGAGTCTGCTGAGAGAGGGAAGTAAGAGCCCAGGGGCCTCGGCCAGAGATGAACACACCACAGGGAGAACGCTCCGGATGGAGAACGGACAAAATCAGGACAAAAGCAAACTGGCTCCAGGAGGACCGATGTGTTTATTTATAGGAACTCGAGAAGTGGGACGTCCCAGAACTAAAGTCCAACTGCCTCTTTTCCTGACGTCTGCTTGGTATTCTATGAAAAAAACAAGAAAACATAAAGACCTGCCTGATGTAAATTTTTATACAAGGCCGACAGTGTTTTTTATTTTCCTTCCTGTTAGCTGTGGCTCAGTAGGTAGAGTCGGTCGCCTCGGGAAGGTCAGGGGTTCAATCCCCCGCTCCTGCAGCTACATGTCCGATGACCCCAAGTTGCTTCTTCTGCTACATCGGCTTATGAATGTGATCATTTACTTCTGATGGTCTCACTACTCAGCAGCCTCGACCATCAGCGTGTGAATGTGTAGGTGTGACCTGAGGTGTAAAAGCGCTTTGAGTAGTCAGAAGAATAGAAAAGAACGACACAAGCTCGAGTCCATTGACCATATCCTGTGTCAATACAAACAATGAATTCTGGATATTTAAAACCTATAAAGTTTTATGTGTTGAACAAGTTCACCGTCATGAAAGAGATAGCTCAACGTTGAATTCACAAAGACAAAACTGAAGAAAGTTCAACATAATTTTTTTGCATTTTTAATTTCACTTGGAAATGGAAAGAGTAATTAAGTTGTCCAAAGAGATTGATAAAGATGTAAATTGTTTTATTGTCACATCGAGGATATAACTTTTGACACAGAGCTGTTTGGGAGTTTTTAAAAGTGAACTGAGACGTTCAAAGGCGTCGTGGTGTCCTGAAAATTTACTGTGGATACAAGGAGATGCTGCTGTGGCTCACATTGTCCCAGAAGGAATAAAATAGCCAACCATTAATGCAACTAAAAAAAAAAAATGTGTTGATTTCGGACATTAATTGCTTTGTGATTAACACAACAGCCCTACAAAGAACAAACCATATGATGTATTTTTGTAGGCCAACCTGGAAGTAGCATCTCCATGGGGGTCTAATGAGAATTGGCTTATGGGATGTTTTCATTGGATTTTGGATCATTGCAGAAAATAATCTGTGTTAAACGCACGTTTCTGAAGCGTAGACGTTTTGTTCAGCAGGATAATCTTCACAGATGAACGCCATTTTTATGATGTTTGAAGCGTTAACGCGGCCGACAGAAGTAAAAAGCTAACGTTATGCTACAAGCTAGCTACACCACGGTCGGATGATTGTGACGTCACTAGCGTTCAGCTTCAGACGATCTCCGATAAACTAATCCACGTAGCTTAATAAATAGTTTACTAACATAATATTCACCTGAACCTAAAGATTAAACCTACAGGAGACATCTCCGACTAGTGAGAGAGTTCCCGCCCTCTGTGTCCGGCGTGATGACGTTTAATGTCCCCGACAACCGCTGTAGCCACATTTAGCCACTTGTTAGCAACCGCCTTTTTAAAGACGCGTAAAAACTTCAAACTTCACAAGTGGAGGTATTACCTAACGTAGTTTATGTGGTCTAACAAAACACCAACATCTCTTCAGCTTGTGTTAACCACAGACCTTATTTCAGGCGTCTAACCACAAACACATTCAACATCCCCGTTGACTTTTAGACGTTAGACCCCATGGCGCTCAAATGCTAACTTACTTCCAGGTTTTAGGACTCATTCCTGTGGCGCTCTATAGCCTTGATGCCTGCTGAAGATCTAATTAAGTTTTAATAAAGTGATAATAAAGTTGTAAAAGAGTTAAATGATTAAATGTCATTAAATGATGATAAACAGTTTAGTGACTTCTGTTTATTTGTTAGAAATATGCTCCTGAACGTAGATTGTTTCTTCTTGTTGTCGTGAAGAGCCACACACCTGAGGAGTCACCACTTATTAGGAATCTGCACTGGGATTGGTTTATCCAGCGAGTGAGTGTTTCACACAGGCAGCAGCCACGAGCTCCTCCGTCTGAAGTGAAGATGAGTTGGATCCGCTCGCGGGAGGTGTGAGAATGTTTGAGCTGGTGTCGACAGCCGAGTGGCGGGTGACCGACGGCCCCGATGTTCTGTCACGTCTGAGGTGCCGATAAAGCAAAAAAAAAAAAAAAAAAGGTTTTTCTCCCTCTCACAGAGACTCTTTGAGGTTTGTTTTTTGTCATTTAATTTGTAGCTGGAACCTGGAGATGTTACACGGGGAGCAGAGATGACTGTGTGGATATTCTCTGGAGGATCGAGCTGGTTTTTTTTTATTTGTGAGCTCTTTCTCTCGGGAGAGGTAGAGACCTGGGATCGGAGACTCGCTTTTGTCTGTGTTTGCGACAGAGTTAGAAGACAGTTGAATAAATCAATTATCCACGGGGACAGTCAAAAAAAAAAAACCCTCACTTCGCTCGTTTCTGTGAGGAATTATCCCCGGGCGAGTACTCTCTGACATCTAATGTGGCTCCTAAAATGTCAGATAAGGCAGCGCGGGGTATTCTGGGGACATTAGCTTGACATTAACACTAATGATGTTGGAATGTGGATACAAGCTGACATCTAGCACTCTTCCCAAATGCCTCATTCTGATGCTGTTGTTTGCCCGAGCCAAAATGGCCCAAACATTTCATAATGTGCCGTTTTCCCTCTTTAAGTGCAGCCTCATGGTGAATATTCACACCGACCACACACGGCGCCTTCCCACGCTCACACAAACCAACAGAATACTCAGATCTGAGTTTCCGCCTGAGTGCTTTTAAATAAATGTGTGTCCAGTTACCTCCGGGAGCGGATATCTACCTGAACACCTGTTTAGTGAAGACTCTGTTTTCCTCAAAACAACAGGACGGAGAATCCCTCCTCCACACCGTCTGCTCGTGCTTATTTACATTTCACAGAGCGGAGTTTGAAGCACAGAGACGGAGTGAAAAAAGTACAAACTGCATCCGATATTTACAGCCAATTATGAGCCTGCAAAAGCTCCCCTCCATCACGCGTGCATCATAAAGCGCCACTGCGGGTGATTGAGTGCTGTGGGGACCGAGTGATTATGCTAATCATTAGCTTCTTCCAGCCTGGACAGGTGTTTGATCATCACACAGACAAAAGGGAAAAAGATCTGCTGCAGCCTCTGTCTCAGCCTCATCATCGCAGCTCCGACAGAAACAGGAAGTTAAGCATGTTTTAAATATGTCTGAGTGACGTCTTATATAGCGTTAGAGAAGACGGGGACACAGACCTGAATAATAATAATAATATAAAGGGACAGATAAATCATTGAGGATGTAACTTTTTATTTAACTGTCTAGTAGAGGATGATTTCATTTCGCTGTTGTCTAATTCTCATGTTCATATCATAGACCAGAAGTTCACAAACTTTTCACCTCATGACCTCCAAAATAAGGGTGCCAGAGACTGGGGACCCCCCTCTGTACCTGGAGGACGTTAGAGCGTATAACTCTGCACACAGCTGTATACCGTCCTTGCAATGAGTTGCTTATCTTCAGATCTAGACAGTTAGCTAACAAGTGTAAGTCCCCCAAAAAACTTACAAGGCGTAACTTTTCTCGTTATGTATTGAAGAATTCACATTATTTCCGTTCTTATTCACTTTCTTTCTTTCTTGTAAAACTGTAATAAAGCACAAATTGCAAAGTACATTAGAGACTAACAAACAGAAAATAGGGCACAAGAAACAATTAGCTAACCTAACATGCTTAGTCATGCTGCTAGCTTACTGCTCTGCTAACTTATCAATTTATTAAAATCTAATCGTCTAAAGAGACAACTTAAAAACTTACATTCTGCCTCTGCACACCAAAGAACACAAAATAATAAATACTTACGGACAATTAGTGTCCAAGGCAACAACGTGGACGAACCTGCTGTCTGCACTCTCCACAGCACTTAAAGGTCTCACATGCTCATACGACTCAGTTCACTTAAACAACCAGGAGGGGGCAGTGTGAAAACAAAACTTAACTCAAACAATATTAAATGTCCTTCACAAAGGGCACAACAAGCTGAGCACTGATAGGCCTAAACACCGGCAACACAAAAGAACAAAACATGGTGTTGACGTCGTCATGTGATTTGCTGAACAAGCCGTTTAGCGCCCTCTGCAGACTCATCCTGGGATCACTCCAACATATGTTTACGTCCTGATCTTAAACTTTGCCCACGTTTAGTCTGGACATCCAGCGTTGTAGCACTAAATGAGAGATTTAAAATGGGGATCAGCAGAAAAGGTCAAAGTCAAAGGGCGAGACCAGACTATCTATGATTTGTTTTGCAATATAAGAAAATGTTTAGTAGTCTAAGCAGGAGTGTGTGTTCTGAACGCCCGTCGTCCACATCCACCTTACAGCATGTGTGTGTTAGAAGACGTTTAGACTCATTGACATCATAAAAGTTACCTTTGAACACGTCATGCAGCCGATGTGTTTCCTGTAAGACGTGATAAAAACCATTTAAGTGTTTCATTCAGAGAGGTCTGTAAATGTCTTCACTGAGGCCTGTGTTTACAAAAAAAAAAGAAGTAAAACACTTCACAAATATGTGTAAAAATATGGTAATATATCACATTTCTCCATTTCAATATTTCTGCAAACCAAACGCACGCTCACAGGAGCCAAAATCATTTGGAGCGTCTGAGGCTGAACAGTTGTCTGAGGAAGCCGTTTTGAATGCTAAACATGGCGGCATGTGACAATAAGCCTTCTGTCTCGTCCGTCTCTGTCGCCCGCTCTGATTCGACGGGGGTTAATGCCCGAGCACAGCTTTGATATTATTGCTTTCCTCTCGGCACCTTTAATCAAGGACTGTGTAGGACAGGCATGAAAACCCCGGACGCTGAGAGCGTCATCACAATAATAACTCATCCCAAACAACCTTGACTTTACTCGCCTGTGAGGAAAGCCTTTTTGATTTGAGGATTCTTTTAGCACCGTTCACACAGATGAGATTCTGATCTGAGTGTAAAAAACTTGGCCGGTGGGATTGGAGCAATTTCAGGATACAAACGCTTATGAGATGATAAACGGACAAAAGTTTTGGAGGAAAGTGTTCAGAATCGCTCCCGCTCTGACGGCCGCAAATCTCCAGCTGAAAGTCTTCCTCCTTACGCCTTCATGAAGAGCCTTTTTCTGCCTCACATGTAGCGTGACGGCGTGCTCTCTGTGCTCCTCCGCAGGTCGACAAAAGCCCCCGCGGTGCGAGGATGGCACGCGTTCAAGCCGATCGCTGAAGGTGAATGACTTTCACTTGAGAGAATCTCAACCTGAAAGCCACAACAACAAAGCCTGCAGCAACTTTTATTTAGTGGGCATGTGAGGAGACGGGGAGGACTCTTTGGCAAATTCAAGGTTAGATTTCACAGAGAAAAAAAAACCTCCTCGGAGAACAGAAGTGGCTCTGGAGTTTGTCCAAAGTAGCATCTCTGCCATCTGGTCACAGCCGTCTGACAGTGATTATGAACACACACACCAAATGGAAGCTTCTCCTTCATGTGTTTCAGAGCAGTTTTTTTTTTTAATCCAGAGTATAGAACAGTCTGTCTGCACTATTTCTCATCATGAAAGTGTAAACTGACATGAATCATTTGGAAAAGAAGACTTAGCATTTCTTACACTTGATTAAAAGTTAGTGCACAGATATTTTTTTTGCGCTCCAAGGGAAATATTCTCCCTGCATTCAAAATGTCAAATATTGATGCTTATTTAAAGACACATCAGCTAAAATCGAACGCTGTGCCCTTCATATTTTACCTTCCTTAAATCCATCAAGCTGTGGACAGAATGTGATTGACTTGGCTTTATATATTAGAATACACCATCGGCTGCATATATATACAAGTGGACAGCGTTCCTCAGCTGCCTTCCTTTGAAGCCAGAATATCGTCATGATGGGTTCTGACATTTTGTAATCAGAGTGTGGTCAGGAGGGATCGTCTGAAAGAGGTCAGGGATGCGATTCTTGTGTTGTTTTAAAGCAGACACTCACAGATATCTGCAGAGTTTTTTTTTTTTATATACAATTTTAATTATGTGCAATATTGCTCACTATTTTATTTATTGACTTTTATTGACTTTTATTGTTTGTCCAATTTTTTGTTTGTTTGGTTTGTTTTATTTGTCTGACTACGTGAGCTACTGGATACCTGAATTTCCCCAAGGGGATGAATAAAGTATCTATCTATCTATCTATCTATCTATCTAGAGTCGCTTTGCACCTTTAAGAGAAAGCTAAAGACCCAACTCTTTCTGAACACCTACACACTTAATGATAGGGATGATGGTGATATTTAGGATGGTTGTGATGCTGATCAGAACTCCCAAGCAGCAACTGTCCATGTTGTTGTTGTTGATGATATATTCACTTCACTTAAGATATATATAATTTTAAAAAGTGCTTTGCCTCTGGTCACTTCCTGTCAGCACCTCTGGTCACTTCCTGTCAGCGCCTGTGTGTCCGATCAGACTTAAATCTGTTTGTTTGCACTTCCTGTCTTTGTTTCTTCCTCTCTATATCCTTGCTTGTGTTGTTCTTACTCTCTGATGTACGTCGCCTTCGACTGAAGCGTCCGCTAAGAGAATTGTAGAATTGTAAATATCAGAGTTCAAAGACTCTTGTATTAGTGTTTGTTACATTTCTCTCGCCGTTTCTGCTGTACTCGGCTTCAAACAGCAAACAGAGCTGTCAGTCACAGCATCATATACCCTTTTACTAGCATCAAATAAACAACTAAAAATAAACTTCTTTCAGCCAATCTAATGCAATGAGTCATTTGCTGGAAAAAAAATAACTCAACTCTCCGTCTCTCTCTTGACTCTATCGGAGATTGTTCTTCCTTTAAAGTCTTAATATGTGATTTTTCACACTTAAATATAATATAAATCAAGTATATCCTCTGAAAATAACTCTGTGAGTCATGACTGTCTACAATGGGTGTAACACCCGAGTCCCACTGTCTGTGATGTTTTCAGAGTTTTCAGAGTCCTATCTTCAGTTTGTTTACATCGCCCGGACGGCCGGCTGACTCCTCCCCTCGTGAATAAAAGTTGTTTAATTGAGGGACTAGAGAAAAGAAGAATAACATACTGTACTCACTGCTTAACTGTGTTTCTAGATCACGCTCATTTCAGGTAAATTTACATGCAGTGTGAAGATACGAGCATGATAAAGATCGCTAGCATTAGCATGCTAACACAACAATGCAGCGCAAGTTGTTTTGGTTTCATGCTGGTGCTCAAGGGCGACATCTGCTGGATCAAAAAATCACATATAAAGCCTTTAAATGTTGATTTTTGTCACAATACCTGTGGTTTTAAATAACACCTAAGCATACTCGTTTATGAGAGAAAGGTTCGGGAGCGAGCTCACAGGAGTGACGGCAGCGTCTGTCTTTGACACTTTGACCCGAGTGTGTGCGGGCACTTATGAAGCGTTGAGAAGCAGTTATTAACGAGATGATCTCACATGAATCTCTGACAAGACACTAGTCACAGGAAGTCAAGAAAATTGAATTTTTAGAGTCGCACTTACACCGTCCAGAGCGGGTCAGTGGTACGTCCAATCAGCTGGAACCCAGAATCGATCAATCCTGCTCTATAGCCCCGCATGTCATCATTTGTTACCCTTCTTCAGACTTTACTGCATGTGTTCACTTCCCCCTGAGTAGAGTGTGTTTATGTGTGTGTGGCCACTCAGCATTTTTCCAGCACATCCTTCACCATCCTGAAGCAGCGGAACAATAAGTGTCTGCTCCGTCCTCACCGAGTGTGACAGGGATTTACTCAGTTTGCCAGAAGTCATCATCAGCAAAACGAAGAGGACAGAGCTGCATGGTAGGAGACATATTGTGTGACACTGTGAGATGTCTTATTAGATATAGTGTGTGTGTGTTCAGTGTGTGTGTGTCAGAGGAGAAATATCTGGCCCCGTGTGTTATCCTTGTCAGCAGCCCCTTGAGGCTAAATGTACGAGTTGTGTGCCTCCGCCGCCGCCTCCATTGTGTGTCTCTTTAAAAGCCTCTCTTGTGATCTTTTATATTCTATTGGCCCTGTGATGAATAGGCTGCAAATAGACGGGCGAGAGAAGCATCCGTTTATCATAATCACTCTGAAAATAACACAGGAGATCTATAACAATGTTGGCCCCGCATCTGCAACAATCAGGCCCAGGAATTGAAGAGAGGTGTCACGCTGAGACAAGAATTGTGTCTGTGTAATGATTAAATTCACACAAACAAAAGAAAAAGAATCGACTCAGCCTTGAGAGATGCAGAGATGAATCATTTTAAAACACAGTAGCTAAACAGCCAAAGAGCGACTGCGGTGTGATCTATCATCGAACGTGCTTCAAACTCTCGAGAGCTCCCCGTTTTTACAACGTCGACACAAATTTAACATTTCTACAATTAAAATCAAGGCTGCGTCGAGTCATGATCTCTCTTCTGCTCGCGTGATTCTAACCTGCTTAAGAAGTGCTTAATGAAGACGTGCAACACATCGAACATGCAGAAAGTCTGATGTCCTATAAGCGGACCCTCGGAGCATCAACACTCATCACATGCACAAAAACAACAACTACACTTCGTTTCTCTTTAAAGGCACCAGACTCCATTGACAGAAACAACAATCTAATCTTGCAAAACAGGGAAGTTGTTGTTATATTCTACATCTGTCAGTTTGTTTGCATCGTTGTGTTGCTTTGCTAAAATTACAGTTTCTACAATGGAGTCTGGTTACTGTGGAGAGACTTATAAATAGTGTTTTTAAACCAGTGGTCTAAAGTGGTCTAGCCTTCATGAAATTCATGACCCAAAGTTCGGATATTTTCTTTCAACCAGTCAGATATATTGAATGAAAAATGGTTTGAAACATGTGCCGGAACAAAGAACCATAATTTTTAAGAGCGCTTAATTTTTTTTTCCAGTCACATGCTCGCGATCCACTGAAAACATCTCTGCGACCCACTTTTGGGTCCCGAGCAAGCGGCAACCTCCGGTCTTGAAAAATGTAGTCAATGCGGAAATGCACAACCCTGCAGTTCGTCGAGTGTCCACTAGAGGCTGGCTGCAGGAACACAGGAAGTCACATACACACAACAGGCAAAAAAGCATTACAGCAGAAATCAACCATAATAAATCCACAGTTAGGCGCGTAGCTGACATGATTGACAGGTGGGCGTGATATAATGGTTCATGAAGAGGCTTAAAACCCGCCTCAGCTCCAGCTCTCAGGTTGACTGAAAGTTAGACTGAGACAGCATTTCCAACATGGCGGCTGCTGCTGATGAGCCTCCAGAGCCCCCTGCAGGAACAGATGGTTGACGACACTCAGGCTTCAAACATATATTTACAGTCTCTGTCCCGACCCACCAGTTGAGAACCAGTGTTTCAGACCATTACCTCATATATCAGACATATTTTGGGGGGTTTAAGGCTGATAAATGGACGAATTATCCAACACTTCCATATTTATGCATCCATTTCTGTCACTGTGCACCAGGGGCTTCTCTCAGAGACACATCCATAACTGGTAAACCAAAGGTAACTCTATCTGTGGTCGGATCCTCAGGGGAGGTGTCACAGTCTGCAGGCAGGCAGGCGGCGAGTTTATAAAAACCCAACAAAGCCACAGCGAGAGAAATGATCTAAGTGTAGAGCTCTACAGTAAATCAAGAGACAGCAACGAGAGAAAAGAGGATGCTGGGAGTGCTTCGCTCTAATATTTATGAATTGTCCTTTTGTTGAGGCAGAGCCGGGAGAGACAGACAGGAATGCAGCATCCGTCCCCCCAGAGCTGGAAGCTATTTGAATGTTGAAAAATGCATGAGTGTTTTTATTGATAGGAACACAGATCGCCCTTTGATGGATGGCGTCTGATACCTCAACACAAACACGAGGAAGGGAGCGGGGGGGGGGGGTTGCTGCTTATGTGTGTACTGTCATTAAGGCTTTATTTATAATGCTCCGACTGAGCGCGTGGGCGAGTGTGTGTCTGTCTGCGAGAAGGTCATCAATAAGAATGGAAACTTGAGTGGAAATGAGAAATTACTCTGAACAGATTTTTTTTTGTGTGGTGTAGTATACTCCTACACAGAAACTTAGCCGCCCTGCAGTCATGGCGAGAGAAAAACTCACATATTGTAAATCCTCTTCACTCAGTTTAGTAATGAAGTTTAATCACTTTAAAAAAAAAAAAAAACAGCGTACAGGGATAATGACTAAAACTGAAGCATGTAGTATGAAGAGCTTCGGGGGCGTGTGGCTGCCAGTCAATAGTGATGGATGGTCAAACAAGCGACTTCCTTTTCTGTCATTCAAGAAGATGGAGGTTTATATTGAACATTACAGATAAGCCTGCTGTTACCAGAGAAGACATGACGCCATCATTCACTTCAGGGGGTTGCCGAGGTCACACTACACGTTAGCTCTCAAAATAGATCAACAGTTAGGGCCACATCTGGGACGTCTCGCGACCTCCTGACAGAAAGTTTAGCATGTTTGATTTTCTTTCTGCCTTCTCCGATGTGTTCTGTTGACTCACTCCTGTTGACCAATGAGAGCACAGAGCGCTCTGCATGTGCAAAAGTCAAGAGCATAAACAAACAAAACTGCGAGGTGGAGTTATAAGAGAAGGAAAAGTTTGGAGAGCTCCGGCAACAACAGCTGTGTCTTCTTTTTCGGGTGTCGTCTAGCCCCGCCCCCCCCCCCCCCTCTTTCCTTCCAACATCCTGTGCCACCATCATGTAGTCCGTCATGTATGTGGGGTCGAGTCAGGGCATGAATCTATGGCTCTGGGAACGCCTAATCTGACACTTTGACCATCAGTACAGACAAAAGACTGTGTAGTCTGACTCGGCATAAATTGCCAAAATGACCCGTTTGACTCGAGCAGCAAACCGCTAAAGTCTGATTTTTAAGTTTCGCTGACCAAGCGTCTGTACTTGACAAGTTGCTTCGATCCCATCTTTGTCGTAGCGTTCATTAGTTACATCTTTAACCTCCCTCCTCCATTGTTTTCTTCTTCTTTCCCCTTTTTCCCCGCAGTAAACCGACCGACGTCTACTAAACCGGACTTCTTTCTGCGGATTGAAATGATCACGGTAAGTCCTCCAGAGTCTGTGATGAGAGCCACGTCCCTAGCAACAGTCTGCTTTCCTTAGTAACGGTTTGTTCCTTTGAACAACGGTGATCTACCGAGAGATTTCAGACACTGGGATGCATTATTAGCCAATCAGAATCAAGTATGTAACACAGCCGTGTACGCAAGTTATTTTATTGGCCCCTGTGGAAAATGTTCATCTTGTATGTTTTGGCTTCACTCGAACACAAACTGCATGGATCACCAACCTGTGACCTCTGACCTGCTGGGTCAACATGTCGAGTGTCAACTTGAATCAAACCTTCATATAATAATAATCCTCCTGAGACAAGGGAGGAAGGGGGGGACAGAAGAGAGGGAAGATGAGGAAATATTTCATCCTCTGCCGTTGCTAAGCAGCAGTCACCCAACCATGGCCGCTCTGACAGGTGGGCCACTCCTTGAATACCATCAGCGGGCTGAAGACGGAGCTGTGAGGGTGTCCGGGACTCACCTCACACAGAAACAAGTGGTGGTTGAAGATTGACTTTTAAAAAATCAAACATTCTTTTTTTTGCCTCTTGGTGGAATTATCTTCCTCCATATATGTTTTCCTGCCATCTTGAATTCACAGATTTATTTCCTCCTAAACCATTAATCCAATAATCCTCAGAATTATCATGCTTAATCTCCGGCAAACTGTGACTATAAGATCATCAGATAGTGATTCTGAACCGCTTACAGAATAATTAAATGCCCTCTTATGTTGCTGTGTGTTGTGCAAAGAAATCAAGAAAGCCTGCTCTTTAAACTTTCTAACACTGTGCATTTTCAAAATAAGATCCATAAAGAGCTCTGTCTCCGTCAAGGCTTTTACGCTCACAGGTTTGTGATTTTAAAAACAGAACATGAGAGTATTGAAACAGGTTTTTGGAGCCCAAAGATGGCGGTCACCATGATGAAAATGCTGTTTTGAACTAACTTAAGGTCTACCTTGTAACATGCAAAGTGGTAAAGGTGAGGGATATAAAGAGATATCTGAAGTATGTTGGATGAGGTACTTGTACCCCATACCTTAACAATGCATATAGAGTATGGAATTAATAACTTTGGTAGCATTTTTTGTTATGGGATACTGATAGCCTCTGCTAACATTTCACTTTATGGTAGCACTTTTCGTCAGGGCAGCACATCTCGACAGAACACCGGCACCTGTAGGTTTCTGGCAAATACACTCAATCAATCTTTATTTAAACTGTTCATAACAAATGTTATCTCAAGATACTTTACAAAAGAGCAGGTAAAATACCTTACTCGTTGCTATATTATCTACAAGACCCGACATTAATCCACCATGAGCACAGTAACAATGGCAAGAAAATAACTTCCTTTAAGAGGCGGTAAAAATCTCCGGAAAAACCAGACTCATGATGAACATCCATCTGCCAAACTGTGCTGATTTTTAAAAAATGGAACAGAGTGGGATGGAGGAAGACGGATAGGGACTAACAAGCATCCGTACCATAGACAAGCACCTCATACAACCTGACTGCAAAAACAGAACTGTCCCTTTAAGCCTCATGGCAAACAGCTACACCCGCTTTTAGTCATATAATTTACACCCCTGAATATGCATCACTCTTATCCTTTATGAAATCGAAACCGACTGTACAGTGTGTCCCAATAAAGATTATTCAGACCAACATCTTTTTTTTTTTTTTTAAACCAGGCTGCAAACATGTATAATTCTAGGTACTAGGTACTGCATGATTTTGCACTTCCACATTGGCTTAATTTTTCAACATCAGAGGTTGCTGCTTCCTTTAGACCGAGTTTTTGTTGGCTGCTGCCTTAAAGGGGACATATTATGAAAAATCCACTTGTACAGTGTTTGTGAACATTTATTTGGGTAACCTGAGAGTCTACTGACCCACAAAATGTGAAATATCCAGTCCTTTGTTTTTAGTCTGCATAAGTCTTACAACACAGAGAAAAATGCTCTGTTTCAAATGTGCTCTCCTTGTGATGTCACAGTGGGATTCTGGTAAAAAAAAACAAAAAAAACTCCCCTTCTTCCCCTGGTATCTCCACACATGGACTCCACCCTTAGCCCAGAACAAAACTTTTGTGAAGGTCCGCCGTTTTTATTCTCACTACAGAGGAGTGATGTCTACCGGTAAAATTTAGGGGAGGCTCATTGCATTTAAAGAGACACACACACCAAAACGGAGCGTTCTGAGAGAGCTGGTTTATACAGGGTCACAAACCTCCTCTGGTGCTTGATTCATGTTATATTTTGACCAAAGCACAGCACCGATGTTTCATTTAGACCACAGGGGACTGTTTGAAATGGTGGAGGAGGGGGATAATATGTCATCTTTAAAACATTTAAAGACCAACTGCTGCAATGTTTATAAAATAGTGATGACACTCAGATGAGCCGTGCATGTGCAGCTTTGCACCAGGTTTAACTTATGGCCCTAAACCTTCTTCTGCATGGCATTGATTGCTTTTCACTGCTTTGCATTCTTAAGGACTTAATACTTTAACTTGCTAGTGAGAATATATTGTAGCCAGCAGCTGTTTCAGTATAAACCAGCAGAGCCCTTAAACCCCCCTGCAGCTGTGTGTTTACCTGTGGCGGTGCAGGTGGGAGAGCAGCACACAGCACAAAGTTTGATTTGATATTTGTTATTGAAAACATGAGGGATGAGTTCTGCTCAGCCGGAGCACTCTGTATTGATTAAGCTCAGTTTGATTGCAGGATACATAAGTTTTAATTAATCATCGGGGTAATCAAAATGGCAGAGATATGCAGGGCTCACAGCAGACGTTTGGGACCAATCGGAGGCACTATTGATTAACAACCTTTGCCTTTCTCCTCCAAAGAGACACTCCTGCCGATGGAGGCTGAGAGATTGACCTTTCAGTCCCAAACAAATCTTTTTTATTTTTATCTGTTGCACTAAAATGCCTCCTCTCTCCATGCACACACACACACACACACACACACACACACACACACACACACACAGATCTACTTTCTAGCTCTCCCCGACACCCTCTGCATCCTCTCTCTATAATAAGAAGCACCTGTGGTCATTTAACCTTTTAGATTACATACATATTAAAGTGTCACTGTTTTCATAGGAATGTCAAATTAGTTTTGTTATCAAGGATGGTGCAGAGGCTTAGCCTACAATTTAAACTGTACTTAAAGCGGTTTACCACTGTGCCGCCATTTTTTCCATAATTGAATGTCTGAAGTTTTTTTGGGCAGGGGTCACAAGGTGAATTGATCGATTGATACAGGGACTACTTTAAGTTGATCTCAGTTTGTACATGTTAATGATAAGTCCTCTATGCACACCAAAGTAAGCCATGGAGTGCCACAGGGTTCAGTGCTTGGACCGATTCTCTTTACATTTTATATGCTTCCTCTGGGAAATATTATGAGGAAACACTCCATACAGTTTCATTGTTATGCAGATGATACTCAGCTTTATGTATCAATGAAGCCCGATGGCACCAGTCAGTTATGTAAGGTAGAAACGTGCCTTAAGGACGTTAGGACCTGGATGACCAGAAATGTTTTGCTACTTAACTCAGACAAGACTGAAGTTATTGTGCTAGGCCCTAAGAACCTCAGAGAGACTTTTTCTAGTGATGTGACTGTCCTTAGTGACATCAGCCTGGCATCTAGCGCCACTGTTAGGAATATAGAAGTTCTATTTGATCACGACATGTCCTTTAACTCTCACATCAAGCAAATTTCAAGAACAGCCTATTTTCACCTTGGTAATATATCTAAGTTCAGACATATCCCGTCGCAAAATGATGCAGAAAAACTAGTTCATGCATTTGTTGCAGATTGTAGATATTCAACATGTTTAATATTTTGATTTAAGATTTACTTTTGGTCTTTTGCCTTTATTGGACATGATTGTGGACAGAGTAGGAAACCAGGGTGAGAGAGGGGGAATACATGCTTGAAAGGAGCCACAGGCCGGACTCAAACCCGGGCTGCCTGCTTGAGGACTACACCCTCCATATATGGGACGCGACCTAACTTCAAGGCCATCTGCGCCCAAATATTTTGATCTAAAATCCGGGTTGCTCTGACATTCTTCCAATCAGATCGGATCCTTCTTAACACACCTCACACCACCAAAATCTGGCAAGATCCTTAGAAAAATTCAAAATCTGGACTTTGCCTATGAATGTCAGAAGGGGGAGCCTGGTCCAAAATGGTCCCAATTGTCTTCACAGTAAATAAAGACTTTTATTTTGTTAAGTTCAGGAGGATTTAAGGTTAAGCTTTGACAAACAAAATGATTCTTATATTTATAAATATTTCGTAAACATCGACACAGTAACAACATTTACTGTTTTTTTGTTTTTTTTTTGGAGAAGGAAACAGGAAGAATGAACTTTGCAACTTCAAAATAAAAGCTCTGTATGTTTAAGTTAAAAAACTTGAAATAAAGGAACTGTTTTTGCTGTGACAGAAGCTAACCGAGCTAGTGTTGCTAACATCCACGCCTCTGTTTACCCCGTCCCCAATGGTCCCAATTGTAGTGTTTACCCACTTAAGAGAGAACTTTTAGAAAGAAAAATACTGCATCATCTATTTCATAACACAGGTGCAGAGGAGGATAATGTGTCCATCAAAAAACATACAGCTAAACTCCCCCTCATTGTCTTACTTGCAAACATACTTTTTTTGGCAACATCTCAGTATAAGACCTTCAACAAAGAAAACTGTTTGTTAAAATGAGCAGGACATCTCAAATAGCAAGTGACTACAAGCCTGCAGCTGCAGAATTTGGTTTGGTGAGTTTTGGTGCCCCCCGAATGTCTCTGAGTGCAGCTGTCCTAAGACATCGACAATGTGCATTTGTGGACAAGCGGAGGGTGCAAAGCGGTTTTGAGAAGCACCACGAACCATGTGGACTGATCAGTTCAGTTTTGACCTTCAATTGTTTTCCTGCTTTTGTGTTGATGTGCAGTCCGGGATTATTTGTGTCAGTTCAATTGGTTCAAAGCCAAACAGAAATGATGTTTTTTTTAACATTCAAAGTCCCCACGTTGCTTCCATCAGTTTCAGGTTTTGTTGGAGGATTTTACTCGAAGCCACAAAGTGTTGCTGTAAATATTTCAAATAGGTCAAACTAACTTTTTTTATGAGAACAAATTGGCAGATGCATCATGACACAGGGCGCAGAGTTAATTTCCCCTGCTTTAGGATGAAACACAAACGCTGCCAAGTCGTGTCTGGATGTGTGTGGAGCGTTTGTCTGTGTGTAACCACATGGCAGCTAAACAAACACAAACACTGAGGGGCAAACTGCCGCGCCACATATCTGCTATCAAAATATTCCCATGAACTGAACGAGGGGAAGTACCTGCGCGGGGAACACATTTCCTGTGACACCCGTTTACATCTTGGCACAGTTTATCAGGAGGTGAGATAACGGGGGAGGCGATGAGCCGGGGGTGAGACTGAGTGGTGATGACAGAGGGAAACAAACATATTTCCCGGCTCACTGTGACTGCCACACTCTGATTGCCAGGTTTACATGATAGAGTTATTCTGCAGTTAATGAAAGTGTTCGGGAAGATGCTCGTCTGCACTATGAACTGACTTGTCGCTGGCACAAATGTAATACAGAGACAATCCTATTATCTCCATAAAATTAATATCATATTATCAAAATATTAAGTGCAAGCTAAGATGATGATGTCATTTGAATAAAGGTAGAATGTGAGTCGCTCGATAACAGAATAAATAAAGTAAATCAAAAACATAAAAGGTTTGACTGATTGACATTCTGATTTATTCAAGCTAAATGTTGTGTATTGCAAATAGTGTCACTTCTAAAGACTGTATAAGATGGTGCATGTTGTTTACATTATGATGTCATAAAATGTATTTGTGGACTTCTGTTTTGAAGCCTCCAGTTTCTAGGTTGACTGAAAGTTAGTTTGAGAGTTATATCCAATATGGCGACCGCCACCGATGGGCTTCAAATGTCTGCTGCAGAAACCATTTGATGACCTCACAGAGGCCATGTCCATGTTTGTATACAGTCTATGGTTTGCAACCTTTTGAGTTGCCCCCTGCTGGGCAAGGAAACAATGCAGATATTTGGTGCCACTTTTAAAACCAAGCTGAACAGTAATTGACTATGAGTCATACGGCATCAGAATCGATCTAATAACAGTCTTTTAGAACTTTTTGGTTTTAAGCCATTCCTGGAAAAAGATCAAAACCATCGGTTACAAATCCTGGATTTTTCTTTTTCAGGTTTCTATATCCTGTTTGGTTATAACCACAGCTGTCCTTGGAGTTAGTGTTTACTCAGAAGATGCATTTTTTTTATAAATAATCCACCTTCTTATATAAGAGACACACACCTCCATTCTTTCTGTATTATCTGCCTGTGATTTTATCTCAGCTGTGCTGGCAGCAGGCGTCAGTGCAGACCCTTCTCCTCTCCTCTCATAGCCCATATTTTCCCCCTGACTTCCTGCCGAGCGCTTTCAGAGTGCAGGGGAGGCTGTCAGCTTCAAAAACAGCCAGTCTGACCTGAAAACTATGAAGAATGACTTTCATTCAGCTGCCCTCCTGTGCTCCAACCACTCCCCCCCCCCCCCCCCCCCACCTCCACCCCCAGTCCCACCCATCAACACCATCAACAGCAACACACTCCGAGTCAGTGTCTCTCTGCTGTCTGACTGAAAGCATCACACTTATATTCCATTTGTTCCTGATTAGAATAACCAGCTGTCTGTGAAGTTCAAAGTTAGTTCAAACACAATGGATTCAGAATATTTTTTTTAGAAACAAAACCTCCCTAGAAATAATCCTGAATGCAGACCCCGGGGTGCACCCCCCCTCTTCCGCCCCAGTACAAAGTGGGGAGAAATAGCGTCTATAATACAAACAATAAATACATAATTAGGACACAATGTTTGAAGTACCCTCTTCAGATCTGGAAGCTTACTGCTTAATGCATTCCTGGGTCTAGGTGTCTGCTGATGGAGCTGCCCCCCCCCCCCCCTCCTCTTTTCCGTACCTCATTTCTCCCCCAGAGCTGTCAGATTTACTTCCAATTAACGTATATCTGTTCCAGTCCAACGACTCAACACAAGCACTGCTGCCGCTGTTGCTCCTGCTCCCTGCTTACAACTTCTCAAACTCCTCTGCTGTTGCTATGGAGCCTGTCTGCTTCCCCGAGAGCGGCTGATTGCCTGAATGTTGTTCGGCACTCTGCTGGAAAATAGAGAAGGCTGTTTTTTCAAACGCTGGAAACAAGCAGTGCACGTTCAAATATTCAGAGTTGCACACATTGCCGAGCTTCTCGATGTTGTGATGCTGCCATAGTGGAATGGGACAAACAAGGAGTGTATAAAACATGGACGTATAGCCTCAGTGATGTCACAACACTGGTTTCTGAAGAAGCCCAACAAGGGCGGTCGCCTGGAAATGCTATCTCAACCAAACTTTTAGATTAATCTGGAAACAGGCAACGAGGTGGAGCTGAAGTGGGCCTTTAGCCTCCTGGAAAAAGAGCTGTGACACACCTGCCAGTCAACACAAACAAGAAACAAGCTAGGTGAACAAAAACTTCTTTGGTATCTTGCTGTCAAAATGGACATGAGATAGGGATAACAATGAACATTTTTAAAGCCCTGTACATTTTGTATGTACTCTACTCTTTACTTTTTGTATAAATTAAAAGCACGCTATCCCCCTACCCTCTATGGTGATATCTGAAGGCAGATGACAACATGACATATACTGTGCTACACATTTTCACTGTTTGTTGTCCAAGGCAGGGCCTGGCATGGGAACTCTGGATCATGTGCTCATTAGCCACTCTGAGGCTAATTATGGAGCTATAGGAACAAACAACCAACCTTCTGATTAAGAGAGGACCAACACTAGCACCAAGACCCGCCCACAGCCAACCCAATACTCATAACCTGGGTTCAACAAAAGAGTTCCTGTATAAATGGCGTTCTAACACAGTCTCAGTCATCAAACAATCAAGCAGCAACTTCAAAGCCAAAAGCTACAGTTCCTCAAGTCTCCACTAGAGGCTTTTTCCAAAGGTGACTCAAACTAGACTTAGACTTAGACTTAGACTTTCTTTGTCATTCAAATTGCATCTTACAACAAACTAGAAATAGATGTAGCCAGCCTCCACCATCGGACTGCGTCCCCACAACCACCGCCGTCCTCATTCATTCATGTCCTGCTCCGACCTCCACCTCAGCGGCAAGGAAGTGTTGACAACAGGAACGCAAGGAATACAAAAGAGAAATCCTTCCTGCATATTATCCCATATGCTCTTTTGTAAAGCGTATCCAGATAACACTTATTGATTGATTGATTGATTGATTGATTGATTGATTGATTGTAGGGGGCCATGGTCCTCGTCTTTGTGTGGAAGGTTTACACAGGCTGGCAAAGGTTTGTCATCTTTGTGTTTCTGTTTTTGCCACGAGTTTAAAAAAGAATAAAGCCGACTGAAGTGTCGTCTGAGTTTACAGATGTTCTGGATGATGACGTTTGAAGATTTGGGGGCAAATGCTGCGACTAAGAGGCTTCAGACGGCTTGTCCATGACAGCACCATGATGTCACAGCCAGCCGTCCACATTAAAAGTTACAGAGTAGATTGTGTGAAGAATGAAAAATGAAAGCTTAAAGAAAAGTTCAGACTTCGTCCTTCTTCCCCATATTTACAAAACTTACCAACAGCTTCAGAGGGAAGTCAAGCTTGTTGGATAATCTGTTTTTGGAAAATCACAGGCTCCTTCATGTGAACGACAGCCGAGAGACGTTTGGCTTTTTCTTTGTACATTTATACAAGACAGATTCATAAGGTTTATCTTTAAATCTCTGTCTTGTAGAGGGTATAGAAAATCTCACCCTCTATTAACAATGAACAATGAAAGCTCATGGTTAGACATTGTGTATCTTGCAGTGATTGTCAATACATCATAAGTTAGAATTTTTACACATTTATTTGATAAACCTACTAAAAATAATGTAAATCTATGGTATTCAAGGACGTAAAGGGTTTAATATAATAACATTAGAGGAGCAGTCAGTAAGATATCTACTGAATGAAATGAATAACCTTACTATATGATCAGACATTAAAGGGGATAGATTATGAAAAATCCACTTGTACAGTGTTTTTGAACATTTATTTGGGTAACCTGAGTGTCTACCAACCCACACAATTTGAAATAAACCCATCCAGTCCTTTGTTTGTGGTCTGCATAAGTCTTACAACACAGAGATGCTCCGTTTCAAACGTGCTCTCCTTGTGATGTCACAGTGGGATTCTGGTAAAAAAAAAAAAAACCTCCCCTGGTATCTCCACCCATGGACTCCACCTCCAGCCTAGAGCAAAACGTTTATTCTCCCTCCAGAGGAGTGATGTCTACCGGGAAAACTCAGGGTGGGTTATTGCATTTAAAGAGACACACACACCAAAACGGAGCGTTCTGAGAGGAAGCCCTAAAAGACTCACAGGGGGTTACTGCTTGTTTGTACACACAATTTTGACCAATGCAAAGTGTCTTTTTTTGAATGTCAGCCAAACAAAATAACCCTTCAGTCTTTGAGATCCTTTAACAGTGACTGTATCGAGTCCACAGAAGAGTGATAAACGGTGCACTTTGAATAGAGGAGGTTGGACTGTCAGTAAAACGGTTGTGTAATCACTGCTAGTAACTGTGGCTCTGTGCAGACAAAGGAGTCTTTCCAATCTCCTCTAAACTAATACATCATTCATTTCAAATGCAAGAGCTTCATTTCATAATCCTCCTCATATTCCTTTCAGCATCCATCCTCCATATCTGTGGCAGCAGGGGGGGGGATGATTTGAATTAATCAATTAAAATTCTAGAATGATAAATTTGATTTTGCTTGCTTATCATAATTAAACATTCCCCTTGTCAATACCGTCCTGCACTCACATTGTGTGAGTCGTTTAGTGGCATTTGGAATTATTATTGAACCCCAAATTAATCTGCTGAGACTGCAGCGGGTGGATGTGCATGATGTACTGTGCAGGTCTCCAGCTCCACATCGAGGGACTGTTGGTCAGGAAGAACAAAAAGGAGTTAAACAGAGGACGGGAAATGTGGGAATGCAAATGCACCCTGAGCATATTAATGACATCACCTGTGATGTTTAATTCATTTTACACTGAGACTCAGCCTCAAACACCGGTGTGTGCAGCATGACAGAAAAAACAACCATATCAAAAAATAATGAATCTAAATGCACCAACACTTAATGAGAAGAATCATATTCAATTTGTCAGCAAGTCGTCAAGTTTTCAAGTCATTATGACAAAGTGAGAATCAAACTGGAAGCTCAATGTGTCAGGTATTTAAATGAAGGTACATCAACGTTTAGTGTGTAAATGCATGTGTTGTGTATTTCTATGCTCTTCAGAGGATGTTTCTATGAATAATTTTTTATATTTCGGTAATTAAAGATAGAGTCGGTAACTTTTTCTGAAAATAAAGAAAAAGAATATAGACTTTGACAAAATGTGTGTTGCTTATTCATCCCTTCTGGGCCTCCGTACATGTGTGGTGTCTGCAGAGACTCTGTCCTCTGATTGGATTTAAATGTTTTGTTTCTGGGCGGGGGGAGCTGGTGATTCCTCCAGCCAATGACAGCGCACAGGTGAGTTTAGGAGTGGATATAAGAGACGTGATTCATACAGGAATGTGAAAGACGTGGAAAATCGGCAAAGAAGAGAAAATATAATCACAGTGAGGTGAAACTATAGACTGTAAACATGAACGTTTGAAGCCTGAGTGATGTCAGCCATCTGTTCCTGCAGGGGGCTCTGGAGGCTCATCGGCAGCAGCCGCCATGCTGGAAATGCTGTCTCAGTCAACCTAACGACAGGCTGAGAGCTGGAGCTGAGGCAGGTTTTAAGCCTCTTGATAAACCGTGACACCGCGCCCACCTGTCAATCATGTTACACGCCTAACTATGGATAACACGTATCGATCATAAAATCAGAACCAGATTTAACAAGAATCCACCCCCCGTACAGTGTGTGCCAGTGATGACAAACACTAATCAGATGTATTCAGTTTGTTGTACCAGGATGTAAACGTGTTAATTTCTTCTGTAAAAACTTATTTTTTTGCCTGTCATGTGTATGTGACTTCCTGTGTTTCTGCAGCCAGCCTCTAGTGGACACTCAATGAACTGCAGGATTTTGCACTTCTGCATTGGCTTCATTTTTCAAGACCGGAGGTTGCCGCTTGGGAGAAACGCCTTGCGGACAAAGCCAGTTCTGAAACGATGGTGAACCTTGTGTTTGCTTTCACCAGTGGATGTGGAGTTGGTCTGCATCCTGTTGGACAGGCAGGTGACAAACACCAGCGGTTAGCATGTGTTAGCGTGCGGTCGGGTTAGGGTGAATAAATCCTTCAATGGGAGCTCCCTGGTGTGCCGATCTTCTTGTCTCGTTCTGCCAGTTTGTTTTAGGTCCAGCACTCACAGTTTAAAGAAAGCAACGTTCTTATAAAAAGCTTCATAGACATCAGTATACTGTTACTAAGCTGTAAATAATAATAAGCCCTCTCTGTAGATCTCAACCATCCGTCTGACTCGTGGTTAATAAATCAGTCCGCCCTCACTGTGTTTGTTTCTATCTGCAACACTTGAACAATCCTGAAATAAAGGAATGTTAAGGGTGCAGGAGAACGCATCTTAATGAGTCTCATGTGTAAGTGCATGAGTGCGTTTTGGAGACTGCGATGCCCGTTGCCATGGTTTCAGGTGTGACAGCATGGTGATTTGCAGGTAGTGGGAGTGAGTGAAGCCTTGGCTGCAGTCTCGCATCGCAGGAAGGTGCTTGGCATTTGAAGGGCAGGAATAATTCAGGCTACATGAGTGGAAATTGGAAACCTAAGAGACTGTGAACATTACTGTCTGTCTTTGTGTCAAAGCTGGCCCACTAAGCACTCAGACGTGTTGTTCAACCGGCTTTTATTGCTTTTTTTTTCAACCTTGGGACAGGAGGTTATGTGAGACCGTTGCATGTTTTCAGTCTGTTTCTGTAGATTAAAACAGAAAAACACAAGATTTGTGCTCTTAATATAAATGTTCACTGTTGTCTTTGTATCTTTCACATTCTCTTGTGTTTGTGTATTTGAGTTTGAAGTGTCTTAAAGGCTACATACCTATAACCACTAAAGAAATAAGTCTTTTCCCAGTAAGACTCTTTCTAAGAAACTCTTTGTTCTTTGCAGTCGACAGAAGGGAAATGGCCTCTTGACAATTTACTTGGAGCATATTGACACAATCTGCCGGCTACTTTCCCTTTCTCTACCACTCACCCTGCAGGCTTGTACTGTCCTTAATTCCCAAGACCCACTATTATCGAGACATCAAGCAGATACCCTCAGTGCCTGATTCACAAAAGGACTGCACCGTTTCTGTCTCTCCCTAACCTGCACATTAGACAGAAACACAGCTCCTAATTCTCAAAGCACACACGAAGGGTTAAATGCGCAATGAACTGTGCCGCAGAGCAAAACGCATCTCAGTGCTCCAGTGCAGTATTTAAATGAGACATTATACAATATTTGGGGGAAAAATTGACCTCTTTTCTAAGCCAATGAACCATAACCATCTTATTAAACAACACGAGCACATAGAGCCACGCGTAGTTTGAGTAGAAAAAGTATCGTCTGGTGAGAGTTGGTGGTAACTGCACCGCAGCATTTATAAGGGATGTCATTATGCAAACTTTGCAGTGATCAGGAAAACAAATTATCCTTTGCATGACTTCAAATATGTAAGAATTTAAGAAAAGTCTGAAAATTACTGTTTTTAATATATTAAGAGGTTCAACTCCCTGCATACTTTGTCCAAATTTATTAAGGGTTGCTCTGCATCAACCTGCTTTGGCTGGACTGAATTAGATGTAACCGGGTGGTAAAAGTCAGTTAAATATATTTTATCCAATTAGATTAGTTTTACTTCCAAAATGTTAGTAGGTTAAATGTACATGTTCTGTGATGTTTTCTTATGCATGTGACATTAAGTCACAGAAATGAGTTTTAGATTGTAAGTGGGCCGCCACAGGCAGATTTGAGTTTTGACCATTATTTAGCATATTAATTGTGTCATGTGTGGCATCTAATTCCACGGGTTACATAGAAAGAAGACTTTGTTTTAAATATTGAAAGTTGCATCCCATCTGTATTGACGGGGTTTAAAAAAAACAAACTGGTAAGAAGTGTCCCCTCCTGTCTGCCTTTTTTTTTTTTCAACCGATTCCACATCGGCGTCGGCGCGGTTGGTGAGAGGAATCAATCTGATTGGCTGTTCGGCTGAGCGAATCAGTGCACGAGAAGAAGTGACAAAAGCAAAGTAAATGACTTTCACTTCATATCAGACATTCTTGATTAGAAGGACCTATAATACGAGTGGTGAGCGGCAGCGGTGTGAAGATGGTCTTCTCGTATCATAACAACGGACTACCGCCCCCTGCTGGCATGGAGAGTTACTTCCTCTCAGAACTTATGTGGTGGTTGGCCGTCGGCTGTAGTCTTTGCGGTGCGTTCAAGTGCAACTTTTTGGCCATGACAAAAGGCCACTAGTTATTTGCGGTCTACTTGTGTGTCAGGGCTTTAATTCTTTGATAAAGATACTAGCTCAGGTTCAAATGTATTTTGGTTACAGTTTTGTAGCAACTAAGCTAGTACCAAAATAAACCCTTTACTAAACCCTGTTGTGTAGCATTATTCCTACCTGGTTAAACATTGCTGGTTGCTGGTTATCCAGATTTAAATCAGAGCAACCCTCCCCATCGCCTCTCTCCTCCAGCGCTTTGATCTGACATTCTCTGTATACATCAATACAAACACAATGTCTTATGGAATGAATTCCTCCTTTCTTGTTATGAGCGCTCTCTCTCCAGTGTAATTATTTCATCCAGTTATCACAGCGGTGAAGACCAGCTCCTATTATGAGCCTCATTGATCTGCGGAGGAGACAATATGTGCTGGATTACAGATGGCGTCTGCAGTCTATTCAAATCAAGACGCTGCTGCTCTGCTGCGAACACAACACTCAGCACAGTCAGGTAATGTTTGTACGGCAGGAGACATAACACCCGGTGACAACACATAATCCTCCCTCCTCTCATTTTCTTCTTTTCTGTCAAACTCTGATTAGCTGAATTTATTTTCTATGATAGAAGAAGAAGAGTGAGCGTGTTGTTCCACTTTTCTGAGCTCAATAAAAAGCTTTGTGTGCAAATAAAGCTGCGAGGTTCTCAGGTTTTTATTAAAGTATTAGAAGTGTGATCATCAGACGGAGCTCAAGAGGGAATCATCATTTTGTAGATAAAAATACTGAACATAGGGATAAGTGCAGCACTCGTAGTATGTGTCGTCCTAACAAGTTATTGATGACTAATGTTTATCACAAAACAGAAGAAGAATCCCTGACTGTTATTTACTCAATATCCTGTTTTGTTTCTCCTGGTTTTGCAGTTACAATAAAACAAATATGTTTTTTTGGGGAAGTAGTCCAGCCTGTTTAACCAAAGCCTGTTTAAAACACACATGTCGTTTCAGTGAAGTCACCCGATGGTGCCTGAAGAGGAACTTTAAAGCCCATTGAAGGCGGTTGCCTTATTTAAAATACTGTCTCAGCCCTTCTAAGATAAGAAAAGATTAACCTTTTTTCATCCCACAACGGATAAATGTAGTGTTATAGCAGCAAAGAGCAAGGATAGCCAAAAAAAGAGCACACAGTGCACAATTAAATAAAACAATAAAAATAGTTGAGTTGTTCTTTAAGTCAATATAGAAACAGAAGAAGAGGCGGAGCTGAGGCAGGCCTTAAAGCAACAATATGTAATTCCCCCCCCCCCCCCCCCCCCTTAGAATAGTTGTTTCAAAGTTGATCGAATGTGGAAAATTAACTTTCAAGAGGGTGAATGGATTTTCTCCCCTGTCCACAAACCCCTTTATCGCCTGTTTACTGCACTAAGTACTGTAACCTTCATTTTGCAAAAAAATGCATACAGCTTTACAGCACTCATTCACACAGCAGCCTTCAGTTACAAAGCAGCGCATCTCTGTTCTGTTTGATTCAAGGGCTGAGGCTGGACAGAGGAAGAGGACGGTGAAGGATAAAAGTAAGAAGAAATAAAGAGAGAGTGACAGAGCAAGAAGATGGACTAGAGGAAAGATTGGACAGGCTTCTACACGTCGACGAGAGCTTTGTGAAACAGGAACGCAGAGCTGGCCAGAGACTCTGTTTGTCAACAAGCAAGGCAGGCAGACCAGTAGGGGGACCCCCTGAGGGCTCACAAACTTAAAGCAAAGCAGCGGCTCAAAATATGCAAATTTTGCAACGACAGTAGGAAACCTCCCTAAGCTGCAGAAAATCATCCAACCCATGTTATGTCTCAGGCTTCATTAGTAAATAAATCCAATTTAAGCCCAAAAGTCGTCTCTTATCTCGAGTTAGACCTGACAAATCTATCTCAGCTAGCATGATAAATGACCCTCTCCAATGTAGCCACTGTAGCAACGGTCTATAGACATCATGGTAACAGTTGAATACACATACACAGCA
Source organism: Labrus mixtus (assembly GCF_963584025.1). NCBI lineage: Eukaryota > Metazoa > Chordata > Actinopteri > Labriformes > Labridae > Labrus > Labrus mixtus. Next base: position 1,895,081 of record NC_083622.1, on the reverse strand, counting down.
TGCAGACAGTTTGCAAACATCGAGCTGTAGAGTCAGATTTGTGTTAAATCTGGTTAATATTTCTGTTCCTCAGTCGTCATGGTTCTTTGGCTTCTCACGACGCCACCCTCTGTTTGTCTACACGTACGAGTGTCCCCATCTCTGGTCTAAGAAATCCAACAGTCTAAATAGATAGATCAATCATAAAAAGGTCAAATTACTAAAGGAAACATTGATGTGGTTAAATCTAGTTTTTCTCTGAGCTTCAACGGTTTCTGTTTCTGTTGTTTTAGACGTTGTGACCGTGATGATGATAATCACAGTTTTTGACGTTTCTCTTATTTTCATTCATGCTCATCATGTCATTCTGTCTTTATTGTATCATCAGGCCTGTGCAGCGTTTCCCCCCCTCCTCTGCAGGCTTGTTGTGCGGGTGTGTCTGCTGCCTCCACACCGTGCCATTAAGACAAGGCGGCATCACCGAGGTGACGACTGTAATTTTCCCCCTACCTCTCTCTGTTTGCACTCTCCGACACTCAGAGGCTGAAAATTGCAGTTGGAACACAGTGATGTGATGTGACTACTGATGCCCCCACAGCCTCCCTGAACCAGGACTCCTGCTGAGTGTCTCAGACGGGTGAGGAGGGTGGATGAGTCCTGCTCTGAAATCTTCTACAGGCTGCACAAACCTGCACTTGTGTTTATCTGAGTATCAGTCTGCATATCAATAAGTTACCAATACTTGAATGTTTAATATCTGAGATGAATAAATACACATGAGCAAGAAGCTGCTTCAGATATTTACAGACTATGTTCTTGGAGAAAATAGATTTATTTAACCCTAAAACGACTATGAAGCCTCTTCATCTTCTTTTTTCTACCGGACAGGGAGCTCCAGCTTTCTAAACTAGTAACTGGTTAAAAGAACATTAAAAAGATCTGCATGTACCCTTTGCACTGTTATAATAGTAAAATATGGGTCAGTTACAAGTAAAAGAACTGGTGTAAGGGAAGTACTTAAAGGTCCAATCAGTGAGATGTGTAGAGAGTGAAATGATAAAGTGACCTTACTATCTGATCAGACATTAAGGAAACATGCAGCAGCCAGTATGTCCTCCTTCTAACTTTAGATTCTGCTCCTGAATGATCTGGATTTGTTTGGACCAGAGAAGGTAGGCGGTTTTAAGGCGACCCCCCACACACGGCCGTTTTGGACGCCCCTCGGTTTGTCAGATATGAGAGCAGTTATCAGGTCAACAGGTGTTGCAGCGATGGAAGCGGGCAAGAGAAGTGGTTCAGATAGAAGTGATTGTACCCGACCTAAAAAGCCTCTGCATGTTTCTAATAAGCTCCACGAGCAGAAACGTGCTCAAACTAGGATCAATATTGGAGATGCTTTTGAAAAATGGAGAGAGGTTAGAACACAGAAAGGTTTACAGACCCATGCAGAGCTGGATAAACACTGAAGCTTCAGAGTCCACCACATGGTGACCTGTGTGAGCATCCACTCTAGAGAGGAGGGGGCGGGGGGAAACAGCTCTCTATGATGTTTAGAATTTAGACTGCAGTACCCATTTTAAACACCAGGGGTCAGAGCTACATATTGCTCTTTTAAGCAATATGACAAATTGTTGGTATTTGGTGAGTTGGGATGAGTTACCAAACCGGTACCGGCTGCAGCGTTTTGGATTGTTCTTCATCCGTATGTCCTGGTTTTCATTGGCCCGTTTGCAATCAGAAAACAAAGATGCAGATAAAAGGTTTGAACATTGGCAGTTGCCGTGATACTTGCAAAAACTGTGGGAGGCCTTATCTAGAGCCAGCGTTTGGTTTGTCCATTCTGGGCTCCTGTATAAACATGGCGGTGCAACACAGTGAACCTTCTCCCTCTGCAGGTATAAAGAGCTCATTCTGTGGTAACACAAACACAACGAGTCTTATTCTCAGGTGACTTTAACCGATACAAACATTCTCAGAAATACTTTATTCCATCTCTGTGAATAAATCTGTAACTCTGACACTTTGACTTCACAAAACTCAGACGACCCCAGACATCCAAAACACAGACGGGTTTTTGCTGAATTAATTTGTGTCTATCATGTAATCATTTCTTTTACTGTGGTGCAAAGTAAACATTAATTTAAGATGCATTTAGGCTTTTCATGTTTATTATTGTGGACAGAGGGAGAAAGACTGGAAGGACGTTTCTGCACACTGGATGACAGACACACAGAGACTCTGTAAGTTTCTTATTTTGGCTATGGCCGACAGCAGCCTGTGTTTTATTTATTTATGTAAAATATATTTTTCCTTAATTAATGGATACAAATGTAATGCACCAATTAGAAGCACACGTGACTCCCCGTGGGACTTTTGAAAAGTAACTATGTAGATTACAGTTTTACCGAGTTTACAGAACACTTAAAGTTTATTAAGTAACTTCCATAGACTCCATAGATATGAATGTTTGAAGCCTGAGTGACGCCACCCATCTGTTCCTGCAGGGGGCGCTGGAGGCTCATCAGCCGCCATGTTGGAAATCCTGTCAAAGGGCACGGTCACACTGGCCATCCGTACCGTGCCCAAGCACGCTTCAACGCTAAAGTCCAGTTCGTTTGACCAGTGTGACCGCTCCGTATCGTGCTCAGGCACGGTACACTTCATGCACGAGCACAAGCACGCGGGAACACAACGCTGACAGCCTTCATTCTGGAGAAATCCAGAGTTTCATGTCTGTATCTGACTAACATGACTCAATATAAGACACAAAGTAGCTGTCATGTTCTCTGTGTTGTTCTCCGATGTGCGGGCGTCCGCGCGGACTCACGCACGGATTCGCACGCGGACTTGGCCGCGCGTCTATTTTATTTTTTATTTATTTATTGATGTGTCTGATTAAAATGGCTTAAAATAAGCTGTAAAGTCAGTAAAGTAGCTGTCATGTTCTCTGTGTTTTTCTCTGATGTGCAGACGCGGACTCGACTGCGCGTCTCTTTCTCTCTCTCTTTCGTTCGCCTGTTTGTAAACTTTCAGTCAACCTAACGACAGGCTGAGAGCTGGAGCTGAGGCGGGTTTTAAGCCTCTTGATAAACGGTTCCATGGCGCCCACCTGTCAATCATGTCAGCTACGTGCCAAACTATGAATAACATGTATTGTTCTTAAAATCCAAATGGATGTGTTATAAAGAATTCAACTCCCCGTACAGTGTGTGTCCATGATGCCATTAATAATAATAATAACTAATCAGACCAATATCGTTTTTTGAACCAGGCTGTAAACATGTTTATTTCTGCTGTAAAAGCTGCTTTTTTAGAATGGGTGTGTATGGGGCTTCCAGGGCTTCTGGAGCCAGCCTCTAGTGGACACTCGATGAACTGCAGGATTTTGCACCTCCTGCGCTGGCTTCAGTTTTTAACTCCCGAGGTTGCCGCTTGGTAACTTCAGACACATCATAGATCTGCCCTAAGAATTAAGACTTAAAACCGTTTTAAAACTGTAGGCATGCATTTTTCTCCAGAATCGGGTTACCTGGTGGTGCAGCTGTGTTCATTGTTCACCATCATCGCTGAAACATGACGTGGAGTTGTCGTGCTGCAGCGAACTTTGGCGTGTAGTTTTAACAAACATACATCGTGTGAGCCCTTTCTTGTTGTCAGACAGTTGAAAACAGACACCTGATTTGTATCTACATTTAATCACCCAGCAGAAATGCTGGTTAAGCTTATCCAATAGGGAAAGGCCTTGCAAGGTAACAGGCCCAGTGCATTATGGGTGTTGAAGTATTTGAACCCTATGGGCACAATGGAGGGACACGGTCCCTTTTCTGTCATTTCTCTGGCTATGTAGAACCTATGTCTTACCAGCAGCAAGTTTCCCTTTTCATTGATCAAATTTGTCATTAACCCTTTCCATGAATAGTGTGTGAAAGCAGGGACCAACCAGCTGGCCTCCATTCCTCACACAGACGCCGTGTGAAGCTCTCTCCTGCCTCCACAGTCATGTTTTGAGGGTTTCAGGGTTTCTCGGGGACAGCACATCCATCTCACACTGCTCAAGGTAACTTCCCCCCCCCAACCTCACAGGAAGCTCAGGATCAGGGCTGCAGAGATGGAAAACAATAAACCACCTCTGTGGGTCAAACAATTGACTGTTTTTTTTTTTTTCCGGTAGCAAAGGTCTTATTCATCCTCTCCTCTCTATACAGATAACTTGCACTCGGAAATTACAATCTCAAGGTCTCTCAGCATCCCGAGCACGGCCGCTGGAAACACGGTGAGTAAGAGGGAACACACTGAGTTAGAAATAAAGTTGTGGAAGAAGAAAATAACAACAACACAGTTTTTTAATCTTCCACTCTTTCTGCGACGGTCAACTTTAAGAACGATACTGAGAGAAAAAAAAAAAACTAACTGTGTGGGATATAAAACTATTTCTGTGTTTCAAATAGTCGGACGACATGTGGCCGCCGCACGGGCAGGAGATCTGGTACCTGGTGTTTCCCAAAGCATCTCCTCTTTTCACACACTCTCTCCCTGCTGACTGCCATCTATACTCCAGTGTGAGACCTTTCTCTGCTCGTTAGATTTCTCAAAATTCAGATGAAAACAGAAAATCCCCACCCCCATCAGAGCACTTAAACGCCCCCTCACTGACCTGTATGTAAATCTCTGAGCGGTAGACGAGTGACAGCTGTATTTTTCATGCTGCTGAGTAAGACAGAGTTAATATTGTATGGGACCTTAAAGTGCTCTCCAGCTGTCACTTAGACCTTCTTGGCATTAAGTCACTGTAGCGCTCTCACCTTATTCCCCGTTTAATGTACTCGTAGTACTGTACATTCAGAGTTAATCTGGAGCGCTGTTAGTCGCTCTAGTTCCCCGCTACCCTAGAACCTCACAAGAAACCCATTTTAAGGCCCTTTCTCATTTACTAACGCTTTGACTAATAAATACAGGTCTCCATTACAGGACTGTTGATTAGTGTGCTGATCAAAAATAAGGAGACGAATCAGCAGGACACAAAAAATAAAGATGAACTACACTCTAGTTTGTGTACCGGTGTGAGAAAGAAGGTTAGAGGTCAGCTGGAGATTCATATGTGTGTGTGCATCTCATAGACTGTAAATATGAATGTTTGAAGCCTGAGTGACGTCACCCATCTGTTCCTGCAGGGGGCTCTGGAGGCTCATCGGCAGCAGCCGCCATGTTGGAAATCCTGTCTCAGTCAACCTAACGACAGGCTGAGAGCTGGAGCTGAGGCGGGTTTTAAGCCTCCTGACAGTTACGTCGCGCCCACCTGTCAATCATGTCAGCTACTCGCCTAACTATGGACAACACTTATCTTTTTCAAAATCAAAACGGAGCCACTTTTAAAAAAGTCACCCCCCTCTACAGTGTGTACCCATGATGATAATAACAAATCAGACCTTTTTTTTTTGTACCAGGATGTAAACATGTTTATTTCTGCTGTAAAAACGGCTTTTCTGGCTGTGGTGTGTGTGTGACTTCCGGTGTTCTTGGAGCCAGCTTCTAGTGGACACTCCATGAACTGCAGGATTTTACACTTCAGCGTTGGCTTCATTTTTCAAGACCGGAGGTTAGGCTGCTTGGGAGACACTCTGCTGCTCATGCTGGCTGCATAAAAATGTGAATGTTATAACATCTGATTTAAACAACTAAAGACATTCTGATATGTTCCCACAGCGCCACAGACCAGCACTCGTTAGTGATTCAATTAACAGGGGTCACTCTCTCTGTCCCTCACAGTGGAAGATATGAAATAATGAGAAATGAAAAGCCGATATATTGCTCTAACAAAGCTTCGCTTACGCCTCTGCAACATTCATATTGAAGTCGATAGCCAGGGATGTAAATATCTCACCTTGAAATGGCGGTCTGATTAAAACTCTCTACTTCCTGTTAACTTTTACACCTCTAACACCCTCCAGAGTGTCACCTTCTCGAGTCCAAAGAAAGCAGCAAAAAAAACGTCGACCAGCTTCTTGTGTTCACTGTGAGAAGTAAAGGTGTTTATTTGTTAAATGTTGGAGATACATGTGCACACACTCTCTCTCTTTTCTCTGTTCTTAAAGAGTCGTCATGACGTGCAGTAGAAGAGAGGGAACAGGGAGCTCATATGTATGTGCTTGCAGCATTTTGTGTCACATAGATGCTCTTATGCATATTAGATGCAGGCATGAAGACCTAGAAGTGTGCTTAATTGGTGCAGAGGAGATGGAACGAGCGAGCTACAGTTACCAATCGTCAGGGTTCCCACTCGTCCTGGAAAACCTGGAAAACAGTTGACTAATTTTCCAGTACTGGAAAACACCTGGAAAATGAGAGAAAAAGTAAAATGTCATGGAAAATCACGTGTTGTCCTGGAAAATTATTCCAACACTCCTACAGGGTTGAACATTTTCACCGCCACACGTTAATAAAAGTATCTATTTGTTACATAATCCACAACACAGAATGAATGGAAGTCTATAGATAATGTAATGGCTCCACCCCCCCCCCCCCCCCGTGTCAAAAGTGGATATTTATTTACAATTTAGTTGAGAGGATGGAGCGAAAAGATCCTTCACAAAAAGAGAAAAAAACACCATGAGAGTAACTATCAGGTAGACTTGTGTTTTCTCCTCAGTTTGAGATCAGCACATCAACAGACCTTTGTAGCGGTAGCTCACAGTGGGTGTGATTAACCTTGTTAAAGACACTTAATATTGGTGTGGCACGATCACCGACCGTCATACCAGCTCGATCATCGCTTAAAATGTCCTGGAAAAGTCCTGGAAAATGATCTCCGGAAAATAGTGGGAACCCTGATCGTCCTGGAATGTGAAATCAAACAAAAGTCAGGCATGGAAGAAACAGACTTAAACACATTAACAACAGCATGTTTCAGAGGTTAAAGGTCACTATGGAAACGTGTTCATTTGATGCTGTAAACACTTAGTTTACTTTGAGGATTATATCAGGGAGCATGCGAGTGTGAGAGAAGTGTGAACTGTTTTTATTCACCCAAAAAACAAACTTTTGGTTGTCAAAATGACATTTCAGCTTAAAGAGTAAGAGAACATTATTCAGGGCGGATAGTTTGATGTGTTGATGAGTGGCTGAAACACTAACCTCCATTATTGCCACATTATTTATTATTCTTAAATGTTGTCCAAGACACAAAGTGAGGTAAATTCAGTTGAGAGTTGTTCATCTTCCGCTCTGATAAAGTAATGAAGTCAGATCTGTGTGTTTCATATTTGATGGAAATCATGTTCCATATAACTCCCATCTCACCCACTAAAAGATGAACCTCATTAAAACAGCAGTTTTCTTGCAAAAAATCAACCCTCTAGAATACCTAAAATATTTAAACATTTTATTTCATTATGGGACGGCTGTGGCTCAGTTGGTAGAATCGGTCGTCTCTCAAAAAGAAGGTCAAGGGTTCGATACCCAGCTTCTACAGCCACATGACCGATGTGTCCTTGGGCAACACGCTTAACCCTGAATTGCTTCCTCAGCAGTGTATGAGTATGTATGTGTATGAAAGGAATTAGTGACTTCTTTTATTTTTTAAAGATTTATTTTGGGGCTTTTTGTGCCTTTAGTTGAGAGATAGGAGAGTGGATGGATTCAGAAATCAGGGAGAGAGAGAGAGAGAGAGTGGGGGATTGATATGCGGGATAGGAGCCACAGGTCGGATTTGATCCTGGGCCGCCTGCTTGGAGAAGCAAAGCCTCCGTACTTGGGGCGAGCGCACTAACCACTGTGCCACCAGCGCCCCAGGGATTAGTTACATCTGATTTTCACTAAACATAGCCTCTACCATCAGTGTGTGAATGTGTAGGTGTGACCTGCGGTGTAAAAGAGCTTTGAGTCGTCAGAAGACTAGAAAAGAACGACACAAGCTCGAGTTCATTCACCATTTATTTCAAACAGAGTTAGCCTGCTGAAATAAAACCTTTAGATTAGCTCACTCTCTAAATAGATCCGATCCGAGTTCTGAGATCAAAGAGGGGAACTGCTGAGTTTGCATTACAACAAGAAGAGGTGTGTTATTAAATGATAATCATTATAAATGAAACCTCTTCTGTTGAAGTGTGTTTCTGCACCGACAGAAAAGATTTAATCACATAAAAACAAGAATTAAAAAATGTCTGATAAAAGAAAGAGTGTTTAGAAAGTAGCGTTATAAATCCTGATTTTAAGTTTTCATAAACGCCGCTGAAGGAGATTAATACATTGTCCCTGACTCATTTCACACAGCGAGAGGATTTATTCTGGATTTCACACTTGCCATCACACTTAAATGATTCCGATGTCGGAGAGCTTTTAATAATTCTTGGCATTGATTTCTGAGGCAGCTTTGAATCACGGCTTAATGTTTTGAGGGAATAACAATTAATTTGCGGGGCTGATTGATGTCAGGGAAAAAACTCATTCTGCCCCACAGGAAAAAGGGAAACATCTCCGACACGTTGAACAGCAACCTACATTTTCCAGCAGCTTATAATCCAATTAGCAGAGCGGCGTTTATATTGGGCCTAAGCACTCGGATAAATCTGTGTGTCTCTCTCAGTGTAATAGATAATGGAACATCCAACGCCACTGAAAATGGCAACCCTGCTTCAAAAACAGTAGATGCGCCATTTCTCTGCAAGCCGGCATTTCCCCTTGTCATGTTTCTCTGTTTTTTAGGGAGGATGTCAAAAACTCTGGTGGAGCTATGTTGACCGTAAAGATGTCCTGGAAGTGTCTCTGAACAAACAGGCAGAGGAACGATGCTGCATGTGAAGCCTGGTAGATCAAATGAAATGGTCCAGAGAAACAATCGACTATTTACATTTAAACAAAATTAAATAAAAAAAGATAATAGCGGGAGATTGAGCTTTCTGTTTGCAGAGCTTATAATAAAACTTAAAGTAGGGGTCAGGCGTGCTTTGGGCTGTTCTTCATTTGTTCTATAAATAAATTCAAGTAAGAAAGGAGGAACATTCCTGATGAAAAACATTCACATGTATGTCTTTGTTTATAAATCTGTTATTGGACGTACACCATCTTATATCACATCTCTGCTGAACTGGACCATCGGACTACTGACTGTCTATTGCTCCAAGTCAAGGTTTACTCTGAACTTGGAAAATCTGCTTTTAGCTTTTTTTTTTCACTCCAAAAATGTGGAATCATTTTCAACACTCTCTCAAGATTGACCCTCTTGTTTCTCTTAGACAAATTAAGACAATGATGTCAAACCACTTTTACCACAGTGTGTGATTGTTTTCTACTGAGAATCATCCTGACCCGTCTTTGTTGTTTTACTTCGTCACCTTTTTTGTTTGTTGTGATCCGTATCTCGACATCGTCGTAAACGAGGGGAAACCTCAATGATTTTCGAGGATTAAATTAAGGTTTGAAATGAAATGAAATGAATTCGTTCACATGGCAGTAATCCACATTAATTGTGTTTCTCAGCAGCTTTAAAGGTGCATTATAGAGCTTTAGTAGAGGAATGCGAAAGTTGGAGAAATGTACAGACTCTGTGGTATGTATTCATAACTCCATACAAAAACTGTCCTCAGAGGAAAGTTTGCTCCCTGAAACACTGTTTGAAGATTATAAAGCTAGGTGAGATGTTATGGTGGTGGAGGCCCCGCAACAGTGAAACCGTAACTCTGATTCCACCTGATTGGTGGAACCTTGAGTGCTTCTATAACTTCTTATCCTTTTTAGTTACTCATGAATTTTCAGGTTTTTATAATGTTTTAGTAAATCTCCTTCTCTCTTATGTGTTGTTCATTGTTCCATTTGTCTTGTAATCTGTGTGTCATGATGGATGTTGAACTTGCAGGCTGAAAACAAATCTACCTACGGGTACAAATAAAGAAACCTGAACCTGAACCTGTAACTCTCCCGGTCGCTTTTTAGCTCCAAACAGTGTTTCAGGTAACACTTTTTTTCCCTTTGAATAAAGTTTGTGTATTTTGTTCAGAAAATATAGCATAGAATTGTTTCACTTCTCCAACTTTCAAATTCCACAACCAAATCTACCTGTTGGTTGGTGGAAAATAATATGTTAAAATACGACAGCTTTATGCCTCTTACTCGGTTGACTGAACGTTAGTCTGAGAAAGCATTTCATGGTGCAATGTGTACAATTTAAATCAAATCAGAATCTGAGAAAATTTAAATGAATGAATGTTTGTGACGAGTGTGTGGATGTGAGGCTCATTACATTTAAAGAGACACACACACCAAAACCGAGCGTTCTGAGAGAGCTGGTTTCTACAGGGTCACAAACCTCCTCCGGTGCTTGATTCATGTTATATTTTGAACAAAGCACAGCACAGATGTTTCATTTAGACCAAAAGGGGGACTGTTTGAAAAGGAGGAGAAGGAGGATAATATGTCCTCTTAAGGCTTAATTAATCTGTTCCGGGTAATCCCATAAGATCATTTACATATATTTTAGATCTACATGTTTGACCGATACGTGTGTTTTCTGTTCTTCTCTGTGAAATAGTTACAGCCTGCACAATATTCTTCACTGAAGCACTTCTAAAGTCGTAGGTTTCGACAGTCAGCTGTGCAGTGTTACCTGGTACCTTGAAAAGAAGCCCCCCCCCTCTCCCTGAGCAGGAGCCAGAGGCCGGTCTGGGTAATCCTGAATTACCGGCTCAGGCTTCTCCGCCGCCCGTCTCCAGATGCAACTGCTTCTTTTTTCCCCGCTAGAGCGATTTTATTATGCTGATGAGCGTTTCATCCTAATGGAAAAGCCATCAGGGTAAATATATGCAAATAAAGCGCTCCATTCTTCCAGCTCTGTTTGTGGCCGCAGGGTTCGATAAAGAGCTTTAATGTTTTCATAGAATGACAATTACTTAACAGAATCTCATGGTCCACTGTCCTCACGGAGGGGCTGCAGTAAACTTACCTACTCTTTCATCTCGCTCCTTAATGAGGTTATCTGAGGTCGACTTTTTTTAATTTTTTTTTTTTTTAGCAAAGTCAGTGTTTCAGTTTTATCACGACAAGTCTTTTAATTCACTTTGGTTTGTTTTAATGTAGTTTGAAGTATATTGCAGGGGGGAATTGTTTGAACATGTCTCACATTTACAACTGCATTTCTGTTGTACTGGGAGGCTGTGGCTGAGTGGTAGAGTCGGTCGTCTCTCAATCTCAATCTGGTCCCGGCAGCCAGCGGTGGCAGCAGCCATCTCAGCTCTGCTGAGCCCCCACTGCAGAGCCCCACGTGGGCCAAGTCTGCTCTGATTGGTCTGCCGATCCGCTCTGTCGTTATTGGTCAGTTGCTCAGCACGGTTCTCGGAAATGTCCCGCCCCTTTTACCGTATTGGGAATGCAGCCACTTTGGCTCCATCCGAGGGGAGCATAAACATTAGCACCTTAGCACTACTGTGCTACCGCAGGCTACGGCATATCGTGGGCGTGCTACAGAAGTTAACGGGCGTGCAACATGAGCTGCAGGGCTTGCCACAACGAGCCAATGGGCTTAGATCAGTGATCTCACACTGACAATGACGCCGCACTGACACATTTTTATCGAGGGGGGCTAGAACCGAGCGTTACATGCGGCTAATGCTACAGCTAACAGGAGGACGTAGGAGAAGCCCCGTTTCCGCAGACTTTGAATTGTTGCACATAGATGTGCCTAAACATGCACAGGACACATGGAAAACACACTAAAGAGCATATAAAACCAGAAAAAGCATAATATGGGACCTTTAAGTTTCGATTCTGGGAGTGAGTTCCCACCCACTGATCTGTGATTGGTCTGTAGCTTCAGTGGTCGAAAATATGAGGAACTAGCGTTGTAGTTTCACCCCGCTAACCTCAACAGCTTCCAGTGATGCAATAGTCTTCATTTTGCGTCACTGGAAGCTCCTTTTCAGACTCAGAAATACAAAGATTTTCCATCTCAGGGGAAAATGAGGGCGGGATACACGACCATTCAAAAATACTACCAGGTTTCTAATGATACAAAGCTTAATGCAAATGGGTGAAGTATCCCTTTAAGCCCAAATGGCTCCTGCTGCATGCTTAATGCGATGGAGTTTCTGTATCTCTTTCGATGTACAGACATTATTTATCTTGTTTCCTGCTCTTGAAAACAGTCAGATCTGATAGGGTTAGCTGTGACTAGACCAACCAAGGACACTTTGCGTCTCTGCTCATATATGGATTGTTTGGTAGATTTACCCCCAATCCCCATATACTCTGTGAGCGCCGCGCCACAGTTTTGCTCCGTCGGACGCCGCCCGACCTGCCCCACTGGATCTGTTTCTGGAACGTGAGAGCATCCATGATCAGCTGAAACATCACAGGAGAACTACAAGATCACACAGGAATAAAGAGAAAAACATGAGAACAACATGTTGCTTTGTCTTCCTGATGATTTGTTGTTCGCTCAGTGTCTGTTTTGACGTCATGTTGATAAAGTGATTGAAAATACTATTGTGAGTCCGTGTATTGTGTTTTATTTTGAAAGTGACCGGGAGCTCTGTGTGTTTCCTTGTCTTACTTCCTGTCCGGGTTGTCTTATTCTGTCCACTTTGACGCTGCCATGCTTCTCACCCACATGGGCCCAAATGCATTAGTGGAGAGATGTCAGAGTGGGGCTGTTACACAGGGAGTGCACCAGAGCAGTTGGGGGTTCAGTGCCTTGCTCAAGGGCTCCTCGGCAGAACTCGGGAAGAGCCCTGGCAGTTCTCCAGCTACCAGACGAACTTCTGTATTTTGGTCTGCATCGGACTTGAACCAATGACCCTCCGGTTCCCAACCCAAGTCCCTACAGACGGAGCCCCCGGAGATGTGTAACGGATTGATTTTCCCATGATACACTCTCACACTGCAGGTCAAACCGTGGTCACCCCACCTCCATGACCAGGGCATGAAAACGTTCTGACTGTGCTCAAAGTCTAATGACAGAAAACATGTTTCATGGTCGTGCCAACAGGACGTCTCTGTTCTTCCAAACACCGACACCTTTCTTCAGATCCATCACAGCGGTGCTTTCCTCCGAGCTCTGCGACTGTATTCAGTCATACAGATTATTGAGAGCGCCACAGAGCTACGGTGAGAATCAATCAGGGAATATGTGCTCATTAAAAAGCTGCCTGATTGATGCCAAGTACCTCATGTTGTTTTTGACTGTTAGCACAGAGCGTGGCTCCGAGCTGAATTGGTCACAGCTTGTGATCAAACAGTCTGCAGGGCTGGACTTAGGTGTGTGATTGAGAGTGTGTGTGTTTGATAAATGCTGCGCTCAGCCACATTGTGTTCTGCTACAAAGAAGGCTGATTGTGTGAATATGTAACGGTGAATGAACGGCCGCACTCTCTGTCAAACAAACTCACTGTGTTTGTGTGAATTATTGATGAAGAATGCAGAAGCTCATAAATGTGGCACCATGAGGGTTTTAGCTATGGCGAAAATAAAAGGCAACTGTTAGGTAAAACATTGTCCATCCTAGATTTAAGCAATGCAAAATACTCACCATTATTAACACAACAAAAAAACACGTTTCATTGATTGTTGCCTGTTTCAAAATGTAGAGGTTGAGCCTTTTATTTTTGGTTTCTTTCCAATGTTGTTGTCATGCTAGGACAATCACAAAAAGTCAGGATGCCAGAGAAGAAAAGAGGCCGATTTGACCACAACGATAAATAGTTGACAAGTTTTTTTTTCAGTCATCTCCAACAGCTGATCGGAGACAGGCTGAGACTGCAGATGTTTGTCAGGAAGCTAATGCTAACGCCTTTCAGGGTCTCAGCCGTTTTCTGTGGGCGGGCCTGCTCATAAAAAGTATACTTCCACAAATTCCACATGTCCACCGGTTTTTTAAGCCTCTTAGGTTTGTTCCTCTTTACGTCCATTATTTAAAGAAGTTATCTGATGCCCTGAAGAAAATGCAAAGAAAGATCAGGGTCACATAAGCGCTACAATTCTATAATTCACTTAGCTGACCCATTTCTGTTGATTTCTGTCCATTAGGATCATGTTTGTGCATGTGTTTGTATTCCAGCGTGTGTGTGTGTAGCGTGGATAATTAAAGGATATCTTCTTCTTCTTCTTCTTCTGTAAATAGGCAGTGTTCATGTGTTTGACTTTACTGTGACTAAAGCATGTCTGTAGTTTGACTTTCTGTTGAGCTGTCATCCATCAAAGACAAATAGATGTGTTGAGTGCAGCTCCGTGACAGGTGATTAATGTGAGAGCTGCTGAACGCGATGATAAATCTACATATTAGTCTCCTGGCCGAGCTGTTCATGACGGTGCAAGGGGCTCCTTGCTCCATCACAGATGAGCTTCACCGCTGGTCATATTCCCGAAGGACAGGGTGAATGTTATGCTGATGACGGAGACGTGGCGGGGTGTGTGTTTGCACAGCACATTGTGCATGTATGTATGATAGGGGTAGTGTGTTTATGTGCGCAGCGGTTGGATTCATTAATATGGAATAATGAAAAAGAGAGGAGCACCGTGCATGTTGTAATGTGCACCCGTCAGCTGAGGGGCTGTTAGGGCTGCACCTGCTCCATTAGTGTGATGGAGGTGAGCGTCAGCCATAAAGCATCAGTCAGTGTGATCATGAAGGAGACTGCACCGTGATGGAAGAGCGTCCCGAACTGAGCAGGAAGTCGCTCCTCATGGAGAGGGAAATGTGACAGTGTACCCGGGTCAAAACACCAGACTCTCCTCTAAAAGGGATCAGAGTCATGAGGCCTTTAGATGTTTAATTTTTGCATAGATTACCATTTTTGCACAGGTCCTAAAGCTCAAACACAACTGTATGCAGACGATACGCGTGTGTTTACTTGGAACTATGAAACAGCAACTTGTTTAAAACTTAATCTCTGCATTGTAGACTACATCTCCTGATTTGTCAACTTGACGTCAAGTATAACACGATGCACACGAAAGGCCTGTGCCTCACCAGCGTTTACTGAAACCAGCATCGATGGGCGTCCAATGCCCGCCGCAGAAACAGACGGGCGACGTCACTCAGGCTTCGTCCATTAATATTGACATCCTCTGATATGAACATGAAACTTGTTCTACTTGCAGATGTTAAGCAGGAGAGCGATCACACACAGGTAGATGAAGACGATGTGACCCCAGCATTTGAACATCAAGTATTTCTGTACATATTTTATATGCTGCAACTGGATTGCTCCAACAGAGTATCGTTGTATAACATGCAATGACAATAAAGATCTATTTAAGTATTTATTATTATATTAACTTGCTGTTTTCATAATAAATGCAAGAAAAAAAAAACTTTTCGACTGGAGGGCATTTTTCATCAGCATGCAAAACTCTGCAGCACCGAGTTGAAAGAAGCTCTCAGTCTGACCTTAACAAGCAGAAACATTTGATAAGAAGTGCTAAGACGGTTCATAACATGGTGGTGCTGTCCGGAGTTAAATTAAATTAACATGCATGTTGATACTGACATCCAGGGGGTGTCCCGAGGGGAGCCCAGGCGGGGCATTGGCACCCCTTGAACTCTTATCAGCCACCCCAGGTGCGACCAAAATATCTTCAACTCTGATTGGCAGTTTGCCTACTCTGGTTGTGTTGTTACATGTTGCTAGTAGTTTTCTTTACACATAATTTTTTATTTATTTTTTGTTAAATTTTGGTTCCTGCATCATCAGACCATCTGATGCTAACAGTAGCTTACCTTATCAACGATGCTACATGCCATGAGGCTCTTTGAACTATGAGATAGCTTCCACTAACAGGAGCACACATGCAGGCAGACATTGAAGCCAGCTCTGGCCCCGACTCACTGAACAGCAGGGATTCCTAAAACATCTGGCAACAGAAACCAATAATCTGACTCTGCTTGGCTGATGAACCTTTCCAGGCTTCAAAAGCAGCACAGATGAGAAGGAGTCTGTTTGGTTTGTCCAAGACGTAGAGGCCCTTTCTGTTCCTGCAGCTGGTCTCTGATCACTTTTAGACCAGCGCTGTCCCCTAAAGACAAACCTCACAGCTCCTGAACCAGCCAACACCACATCTCTGTCCTGATGCATGGACCAAAGTGACGGTTTCTCACCACCTCTGGCTGCTCTCTTTATTGGCTGAGAATAAAAAGCTCTGTTGGGGATCCTGGACCCTGTGTTGTTGTGTTGTCCCAGTCCTAATCTTTAGTCTCCTCACTGTAACAGGAAAACAGAGACATTATCTCTGCTGTTTAAATACCTTCTGTATATCCTCAGGCGATTCACTTTCCTTGATATCAGATACATTCTGCCTGTTGGTCTTTGTTTTGCTTGATAGAAAATACAAGACGTGGCTCAAAGACATGTAGTAGGTGTGGTTATATTAACCTTTCATGGATGAATATTTATATAGCAGAGCAGTTTTTCTTATGAATGTCATATTTTACTTCTAGAACAGGCAAAGAGACATTTTATTTTCTTAATATTCATTATTTTAAACAATTTCAAAAGTGGCTACAGAGCGGACATCTTGCAACTCTTTTTTAATGTATTAAAATGTGTCTTTAAATGAGCAAATTCAGTTTGTCACATGTCCACTAGGGTGGAGAGAAAGTTTTGAGTAATGAAATTTGTCAAAATGGCCCAAAACATTTATTTTAAAAAAGTCACTGGAAAAGATTTAAATAAAACTAAAATATAATCCAGAGGGGAGGGGGGTTGAAATTTCTCACAGGTGGATTTCTCACTGATCTCTCGCTTGCTGCTAACACATTTTGGCAATTGACATTAACAGGTAAACAGATTTAGCATCACGATCAAGCTACTTTTGAATTAAAGGAGCAATATCTCATTTTGACACCTAGTGTTTAAAACGGGTACTGCAGTCCAAATTCAAAACAATCAAGAGAGCTGTCCCCCCCCCCCACCCCCACCCCCCCCCCACCCCCCTCCTCTCTAGAGTCGATGCTCACACAGGTCACCATGTGGTGGACTCTGAAGCTTCAGTGTTTATCCAGCTCTGCATGGGTCTGTAAACCTTTCTGTGTTCTAACCTCTCTCCATTTTTCAAAAGCATCTCCAATATTGATCCTAGTTTGAGCACGTTTCTGCTCGTGGAGCTTATTAGAAACATGCAGAGGCTTTTTAGGTCGGGTACAATCACTTCTATCTGAACCACTTCTCTTGCCCGCTTCCATCGCTGCAACACCTGTTGACCTGATAACTGATCTCATATCTGGCAAACCGAGGGGCGTCCAAAACGGCCGTGTGGGTGTCTTAAAACCGCCTTTACCTTTTCTGGTCCAAACAAATCCAGACCAAATGGAGTTTGTTATCATCTTTTATATGCGTTCCAGCTACCATCAGGTGGTAGTACCACATAACAACTATGCACCAGTAAAGATAATTGGACAAATATGTTTTTAAAGGTAAGATAAAAGCTGAATAAAAATTGATTTTGTGAATTGATGACTTTGAATATTGGAAACTCGTGTCCTATCTTTTCCGTCTCTTCCACTTACCTCTCTTCAAAGTCCACTTTGTATGATTTCTGTCAGACTAACCCGTTTATATGCATTTTAAAAGTCCAGCTTTTAGTCCAGGGATTAACACGATAAATCAACTTTTTTGTAACATCATTTAAACATACAGAGTGGTTGTTGGTGCGTGGAGGAAGTAAGAGCAGCTCTGCAGACAGCTGGCCCTGCTGTGGTTGTCTGCTGAGGCTCTGGAGGCTCGCTCCTGCCAGCACTCTGTTAATCATCATCCACTTTTATTAGGCTGGGGAAAAAAAACTGCTCAGTTTAATTGGCGCTGGTTAAGAGAACGAGAGCATCAGGAAATCTCCCCGGAGGCCTCGCTTACCCTGTCTAAATGACACAGAGCAGCGTACGAGCATCTTCAGACCCTGGCACTAAGCCCACTCTCCCCCCCCCCCCTCCCTGGCGGCCTCGCCTGAAGCCCACTATTGATTGATTTGTGCTGAGCGTGTTTTTTTTTTGTTTCTCTTTCCCTGAGTGTGGGCTGCTGGGAGATTAGACCTCTGACACCACATGTGTCCTGTTCTGTGTAGGATGAACATGGAGGACACATCCAGGTGGGAGTGTTCACTTTGTTGTCAGAGCCGCACAGGATGGGTCAGTATGTAAAGAGCTCGGCTGGATTACTCAGACGATTAATCAGAGACATTCCCACGGAGGGGAAACAAATAGTCTGCTTCGCTTCTCTCTTTGCTTCAGCAGTACTCTGTGTAATCGGATGGTGAAAGCTAATGCTAGCATGCTAACATGATACAAAAATGTGCAAACAATGGAAAACAAAATGATAAAGAAAGTCCCTTTGTATCTTTTATAGAAAAATGATTTTGGGGATTTTTATTCCTCTAGATAGGACAGAGATAGAGTCAGAAATGGGAGAGAGAGAGAGAGAGAGAGAGAGAGAGAGTGGGGAATGACATGCGGGAAAGAAACCACAGGACAGATTCAAACCTTTTTAAAATAATCTGACACCAACAACAAAATGTGAAACCTAAAAATGTCCAAGTCCAACTAAGACTTTAAAGAAAATGTAAAAACCTTGGAATTTAAAAATAAAGAAATCTGAACAACAACCAAAAATGTCAAAGGACAAACACCTTTGATGAAATTCCATCGGAAGTTATGATGTGCAAGTTTCTCTCCCTCAGTCTTAGGGCTAGACTAACAAACATTCAATCATGAGTGAGTGAGGTCAGATGGGGCCCCCTTAGGAAGGTTTCCTACTGTCATTGCAAACTTTGCACATTAGTCAGCCACTTCTGTGGTTTAAAGTCTGTCAGCCCTCGGGGGGTCGACCTTCTGGCCAGATGGGGGCCCCAGTTTCCTGCCTTACCTGTTGACAAGCAGCACCTCTGCCTAAACCCTCGCTAGATGATAGCCAGTGTCTAACAGGATTTCACTGTTGATATTCCATCTACTGCTGTTTGAGTATATATTCACAGACAGTGCATACATCATGAGCATAAGTACGTCAGATTCATGATGTTTCAGACCCTAACGAGGAAGAATTAGGAGGGCCGGGGGCTGAAAAAATATTGATATTTGGTTTATTTTTTGCTCATCTCCACGGGCGTTTGAAGAGATTCTAACCTTAGAATATAAAGTTAGGATATTTCTGAACATTGTGAAGTATCGGTCTCTTTAATGCTACAGTGCTTTAATCCTCTGAAAAGCTCTCAGGCATCATTTTAAACATTAAACATAAAGAACCATAAGAACTTGATCCAGTTCGGACCAGCTGTTAATCCAAGCCGGACTTGATCAGGTCTCGGAAAAAGTCTGGATTCCTCTGAGGCGGTGGTCCCAGGGGTGTCACCAAGATTTCCGGGGCCTGTGAAAAGATATCACATTGGGCCCCTCCCCCACAGCCTCAGTCAAACCTGTGATACTCCTACAACCTCAGTTACACAAATGACCCACTAAAGATTTAAAATGGAGGTTTTCAAAATGTTCGTCCTTCAATACTTTTTGATGCATTTTCTTGGCGGGGGTGGGGGCTTTAATGTCTTTGTTTAGGCGGGACAGTACAGTCAGAAATCAGAGAGAGAGAGAGAGGGGGGGGGGGGGAATGACGTGGGAAAGGAGCCACCGGGCGGACTAGAACCTGGGCGGCCCTCTTTGAGGACTATAGCCTCTGTACATGGGGAGCTACCTGACTGCTAAGCCATATGCGCCCCACAACCAGGCATCTGAAAAGGAAGGTGCCGATGCTTTTAAAAACACCAACATCTATAAAGACGGGCATGTACAGGAGAGGAATGAGTCCAGGAAAACATTGCAGGCAAACTCCATGACACTGGCCATGTTAAAGTTTAACGTTTTGTACAATTTAGACAATGGAGCTGCAATTTCTGGTGATAAAAACAAGAAATTGCTTATGAATGGGTGCCTAAGGGGGTGAGGGGGTCAGGGTGCAGCTTCTGGGCCAGATGATAGAGCTATAATTTCCTTTCTCAGCAACGATAACAGTGGATACCTGCCAAAGAACGGGAGCAGAGGGCTGATAATAGAAAGACTGGCTGAATATTTAAAGCTTCTCTTTTTCTGCAGGAGATACGCACGAGAGAGAATGAATAAATCCACGACATTATGTTTCATTTTTTTACCGCTCCGTTTTTGGCAGTTGGCTCCGTTCTCGGGGTTCAGCAGATGACCCCGTTCTTAAATTAAATGTTATTTCAAACACAGTCAGTCCAGCACGAACCGAACCTTTATCCACACTGCTCCCTGAAGAAAAATGAGGGTACGGAAGTTTAGCAGACCCCGGCTGGCTCTTTTGCTTTTTTTAAAGCTGAACTCGCTTTCACATATTTCTGATAAATGTTCAGAGAAAAACAACACAAACAACCACTCCGACCGAGTTCAGTTCAAGTTCTCATTACACACAAATATTTTATAAAGTTATTGATGGATAAATTCATGTCTAAATAAATTCCACTGGATGGATAAACGCAACACCAGATAATGAAGCATGAACACATGGAGACACAGCAGACCTAACAGAGGAGGAAACTTTAAGAACAAGCCGTGAAAATCACCGACAGCCTCGATTAGACGCTCAGAGATTAGAATTATATTCATGGGGCGCCGTGTCAACCTAGCGTTTTTTTTGCCGAGGGCCAGCGTCTTTATTCAGTTGTTTTCACCCAGCGCCTTTTTTCCGAGTGCTCTGCTTTTTTTGGTGCGGCCGCTCCGAGAGCTGAAGTTGAAAATCTTTCAACTTTTCTGGAAGGCGCTGTTGTCGTCACCGCCGCTCTTTTCCAAATGCATTATTTTCCCCGTAGTTTTGGCGCCTACGGCTCGTGTCTTGTATGTACCCACATCCCCCTCGCTCCGTGTCTGATTGGGAAATAAATGATCAAAATTAAAAAACATGCAGTAAAAAGTAACAGAGCAGTGTCGGTCATACAGGGACTGTTGTCATAGAGACAGGAAAGACTTGCAGTGCTTTTCTTCTCAGAGAACAAACGCTTCATGCAAACGGGCCCGATTTTGCTTCTATGTATATTCTTGCGAGGGTCACAGGAAGACTTTAGTTTACATGTTAACTCAGATGGTCAGGGGAAGGATTTGTTTTGCAGACAGAGGAGGAGTAGAGTCCGAGGGTTCACACTTAGACTCTGGTGTAGACCACGTCCTGTTGCTCAGTCCCACATGGAGACTCATTCAGAGTCGATTTGTCTCTCAGCAGGTGACAGATTGATCACATCCACACCAAGTGGTAACCTCAAGCGTTGAGAAATGAAGCCAATGCAGAAGTGAAAAAAACTGCAGTTTCTCAAATGTCCACATGGAGAGGCACAGGAAGTCACACACACACCATGTCAAAATGTCTGTTTTTACAGCAGTAATAATCTCTGTACAGCTCATTTCTTTATCTGCACACACTGCACGGAGGGTGATTTTTTTTCATAACTCATCCATTTGATTTTATGAACGACAAGAATTAATCACAAGAAGGCTGCGCTCTGCTAATGAAAGGCGTCTTATCCAACCTTCAAATCAGGGCCCTAAGACGTTAACTTCTCCTCTGTCGCCCCCCGGTGGTGGAACGAACTACCAAACTCCATGTGATCTGCAGAGTCCCTCTGCACCTGTAAGAAAAAGCTAAAGACCCAGCTCTTTCATGAATACCTACTAACTTAATGATGATGATGACGATGGTTTTGCTATTAAAAATGATGATGATAATTAAGTTGGTTTTGACGATTTTAGGATGGCTTTGATGCTGATTAGAGCTCTCAAGAGCAGCTGTCGACGTTGTGCTTTACCTCTGGTCACTTCCTGTCAGCACCTGTGTATCCAATCAGACTTAAAGCTGATCGTTTGCACTTGATTCTTGCTTGTGTTGTATTAACTCTTCGATGTACGTCGCTTTGAATGGAAGCGTTTGCTAAATGAAATGTAGAACCCGCCTCAGCTCCTGCTCTTTACCTGGTCCTGATATGCAAACAGACTTCCTGTTCACCTGTGACCTATAAACACCTGACTATCCCACCTTACCAATTAACCACAATGACCTAGTTTCAAACATTTAGTAAATTAATATAAATCAAAACCATTGAATAACAATACAGACTTACGGGGCTTTAAATGAACACCCGCCAATTGCGGGTCAAAATGAACTTTGGCGGGTAACATTGCAGAGTTACTGGCCAGTTTGGCTGCTGATGAATGAAGGAAACATCACTGCGTCTGTTTGAATCGGCAGGCTGCAGAAACGATGCGACAAGTCAGTGCTGCCAGATTGGGCTGATTTTCCACCAAGAAATCTGAGCGTTTTTGTGTATGTTTTTCTTGGACTGCTTGTTGTACTAATCCTACATTTTCCATGAACAGTACGTTAGCATGTTTGTTATGGTTTGGTATCGGAGAAGACGGACGGAAGGGCACGAATCAAACCAGAGGAGCTGAAATGAAGTAGGAAACAAACAAAGGTGGAGATATTTGTCGGGAGTTAAGAAACCAGAAGAGCAAAAAAAGGAAGGATGCTGCAGAGACAGCGGACAATGAAGATGAACGAGGAAATGAGGACTTTTAATTCTAATCCCGGGTCGTGAGTGGCTCGTATTGGACCAAGAAGTGAATCCCATGCACTGTAAGGATTTAATTTCATTTCATTTATTTTTTTATTTCGAACATGTTTTAAAAATAAAATAAAAATATACATTTGAAACAAAGCAAACAGCAATCAAAGCATATTTTCTGTAGTGGCTCGATTATTTTTCCTTCACCAGTCCATGTTCGAAAAGGGTGTAGGATGAAGTTAA
Source organism: Labrus mixtus (assembly GCF_963584025.1). Classification (NCBI taxonomy): domain Eukaryota; kingdom Metazoa; phylum Chordata; class Actinopteri; order Labriformes; family Labridae; genus Labrus; species Labrus mixtus. The sequence continues at coordinate 1,872,329 of NC_083622.1, read as the reverse complement.
ATAACTTATCCTACCCCTTTTATCTTTTTAGCTTAATAAATTAATCCAAGACTAAGCTTTACAAAATAAAGTCGAATAATACAGATAACAAAAAAAAGATAACACATGTAACAAAAGCAACAGATATAATGTATTACACACATTAATTGGTAGACAGTACAGACCTTACAACTGAGAGGATTGCCTGGTCTACACAAAAGACAATTTTAAAATGAAACAGTTCGTTGTTGGGACTAAAGATTTCAAAGTTGAGGCTGTGAAAGATCATGAATCCGCCTCCTGAGCATGACGACAAAGCATGCGAAGAGCCTCGCAGCATGGCACAAACCAGAATCCCCACCATTATAAACAGAGCACATCATGTGTAAAGTATTTAATCAGGAGTATTTAAAATGCCATTCAGAAGCTGTTCTACTAGAATATTTCTTTATGAAGTAACAAACAGTCCACACGAGAAAACACTGTCAGTATCTGTTGATCCAGAAAACAATCCGAGGCCTCTTCCATTCTGCCACCTGAATTGTGACCCATAAATATAAACGCTTCGTAATTGCATGAATATGATTTTTCACGGGTGAGACAAACAAATCAAGTCTGTTTTCCATCGTCAAGGTTGTGCTCACCTCTGAGGGGGCGAGAGCTAATGCAGCTCTGTTAGATTTGTTCCCTCAGACGGCAGTAAACACGGAGGGGGGGGTTTGAGGAGAATGCAAATGCTGTGCAGAAAGGTGGATCCATCAGCGTAATGGCTGTGTTTATAGGACAGTTAGTGAATATCAAGATGATGGTGGGGAGCTACAGCTGTGTCTGATTGTGGGACTGGGAGGCCGGCTGCTTGCTGGATGTGGATTAACTTCAATAGGACACAATCGACTCCCTTTTCATCTCCTCCCCTTCATTCTTGTTTTCACTCCTTTCCCACCCTCGTCCCTCCATCCTCAATTCTCTAATTTCCTCTTTTTTAACATTCCCACACCCCCCTTTACCTCTCCTCTTCTTCACGCCTTTCTCTCACTTCAAACACAGTTTTTTAAACACCTTTTGGAGCTTGTGTTGATGGTGTTGTTATCGATCGACACAGGCCGAGTTTGAGTTCTTTGAATAGCTGCAGCATGACCTGATTCTGGAGATGTGTTTGTGGGTTTGTTTACAGCAGATCCACTGAAGATACCTGAGGCACAGGTTGGGATTCACAGTACGTCCGTTTTCAGAGTCGATCACGCCACCACCAACGTTGCATGCTAACATGTGTTAGAGAAGTGTCTTAGTGTTGAACCTCTGTCCAAGATGCTGTTTGACTGTAAAATGTTAATGACTGCTGGTGATCATGGTAATCATTGTATTCGAGCCCTGGGTGTCAATCACAACCTCTGAAAATAACACTGCTATGCTGATGATACTCTACTGTATGTGCCCAGTGCCTGAAAAGAGGGATTAAAATTAGATGCCTGCGTCTGAGTTATCCATATTATTTGCATGTTTTTTTTCTGCCAAACAATGTCATGTACACCATCGGATGTCATGGGTCCAGGGGTGTTTCCAGAGAGCTGGCACCTGGGGTCGCATGGCCCCCCTTGACATCTGATTGGCCACCCAAGGTGCCACCCCAAAACATCCTAAACTGTGATTGGCTATTTTCCTTGTCAGAGGTGGGACTTGTGCAAAAATCACATTTTATTGCTCTTTGTTTTTTGGCTGCTATAAGGTTACTTTTTTTGTATTTTAAATTGAAAAATGAATAATATGCTTATCTATTTCATAAGACAGGTGCATAGGAAATGAATGCACAACCTCTTACTGAACTAACTGGCCATTTTCTGGGACCCAATTATTTCATATAAATGATATTTTTGTAAATTACGGACAGTGTGCAGGAGTTTGCATGCATTTCTTAATTACTTTAAATGGTTAATTCAAACATCGACTTATTTTTGTGTCATAAATTAATTAAGCTATAAAGTCATATATGTGTTTTGGTTATCTTGTGTTACAAAGTAGATATTATTGTTGAAGTTAGAATAAAGGGTAAATAATTTATATTAATTTGTGTGTGTGTGTGCACATCACACTTCAGGCCACCCCTGTTGAAGTCAGTGCCCCATTCCCCATTCCCCATTCAAAAGTCTGGACACGCCCCTGCATGGATCTACTGCAGTCAGAGATATTTCCACTATTCTGTGGACTCAAGGACATTGCTCATTCTGTTTATGGCTGCTACTCTGTCATATATCTCTCATGTAGTGTCAGGGTTCAGAAACTGGTGATGCTTTCACACCTGCACAAAACTTCCCTGAAATATTTGGGGTGAGCTGCATGAACACAAACATGCAAAAAAGTTCACTGACTTCACGCTGCCTAAAAACCTAACCAATGAGTAAGCCTAGCTGTTGTGGCCTTTGATCACAGTGAATAAGTCTGAGATGAGCCACTCCATCACAAATCTGATTACAACCTGCTAATTGATGCAAATTCTTAAGGCTGACCTTTTCTGATTTTTGCAAATTAGGTGACCAAAAAGAAGCAGAGCCCTTAAAGCATCGCAGTAAAACAGGTAAGAGTCATGCTGCCTATCCAGTAGATCCTCCTCTGCCCTGTCTCTGCGCTCAGCCCTTCAGTGCAGAGGTGGAGAGCCTGAGGCCTCGGGAGGGACAGAGGGGGGGAGATTTTCTGATCTGCAGGTGGAGACGAGGCAGCGGAGAGAAAACAGGGGCTGGATTAGCTCGTGTAGGACTGAGCACCAGGGAGAGGGGGAAAAGGCCACATCCTCGAGCTGCAGCTTCTCCGCCCATATGAATAATACATCCAGAATTCATAATGCATGATCAAAGTTATGCGAGTTATCCTGCCTGTCACCGCTCCTTCCTTTTATTCATCTGCTCAGGTGAAGATGCAGCAAGTCCTCTGCTTTGCTTTAGTTTATATGCTTTACTGACGACCTGTTTTCTGACACGTGGAACCCCAAGGTCAAGAAGAGACGGGAGTCTAAAGAAATCTTGGTCTTTGAAGGTGTTTATATAACGTATGTACACCTTTGCAACCTGTTTTTCTTCAGCCTGTTGGACTGCAGGAAATCCTGTTTCTAATTATTACAACGATGTTTCTGTGAATGCTCTGTCACCTCAGGTGTGCGGTGACTTTGAACAATACTCGCATGACGATATGAACATTGAACAAGTTCTGCATCTTCCTGTTTGAGCAGACTCTTCAAAGAAAGTTTGAAAATAAATGATCTGAGACAAAATCCACAATTCTGGTTCTGTTCCAAACAAAATGTCGATCAAGTGACATTGAAAAAGGTTAAAAAAAAAAAAAAAAACAGCAGCATTTAGATCAATCACATGGGTCTCTCACAGTGTGACGCCATTGGCTGTGGTTAAAAAGTCCAGAAAATTAACTTCATCTTTCTTTGTAAGCACTTTTCTTTAACCTCCTTCAGATGTCACAGGTTCGAGGAAAGGTGTTAGGGGAGGTCGGCAGGAGCAAAGATAAGACAATCCGATCACCTGCAGCTGGTTGTTAAGTGATGTGAGGTGGGTCCGCTGTGCAGAAATGACACACTCTAAAGCTCAGCATGCACTGTGAGATTGAAGAAAAGTCGAGGTGGAATGTCGGCTCACACTTTTTCGACTGAATCATTTACGACACTCGACCAGAGCTCACGATGTATATGCTCACACTGTACGGTTCAATGTTGGGCACGACCTGAGAGCTCACACTGTACGAGTGAAATCAGGATGCAGCATTCACAATTAGAAAACTCCCACAGACGGGGGTTAAAGATATGTGTATGTCAGGTGTCTCATATGTTCTGCATACTCAAGTTGTGTCTCCTCGACTGACCTGAAAATTGTATTCCCTCCGCCATGATGAAGGAGCTTCCCGTTCCTTAAATGCACGTGGAGGAGACGAGGATCAAGGAGAAAGGAAGCTACTTGAGGAATTCTTTTTTTAAGTTTTATTTCTGGGTTTTCTATACCTTTTATTTAGAGATATGACAGTGGACAAAGCCAGAAATCTGGGCGAGAGAGACAAAGGGAGAGAGAGAGAGAGAGCGGGGATTGACATGCAGGAAAGGAGTCTCAGGTCAGACAGGAACCCTGGCCGCCCGCCTAGAGGACTGCAGCCTCTGCACGAGGTACGCGCACTAACGCCAAGGTGCCGGTGCCCCGGAGCAAAAGTCTTTTGACCGAGGACGTGATTGGTTTGGAGCTGCACCGCCACACAGTTCATTAATTTGTTTTTTTCACACATTTTATTTTCATAGCGCGGATCTGCAGAAAATACAACCTTACCACCTTACCACTCCAAACAGATGATCAACAAATGTTGTTTTTATCCTGAGTTCTGAAAACCCTGAACACTTGAAGTCAGGACATTTAAAAACCTCCCAGAGGATCTCAGACTGTGGGAACTCTGGGATTCAGAAGACGTCGAGACTGAATCTAATTTTCTTAGACGAGTTAAGAACATATTTTTGATGAACGCTCAAAATGCTGAAATGCTTTGGAGCCGTGATGACGACAGGATGGAGCAGTTTCAATGTTTACAAGCTCTCCACTCTGATCCTGGAGCCAAAATGTCAGGATGGTTCATTTGTTAGTATTCATATTGTTCAGTGTCTGTGTTATGATAATGCGGTAGGAGGATTCACCTCAGTGTCTTTAGCGGTATGCGTGGTTAGTAGGAGGAGAAGCAGGGTCAGTACTGATGACACACCTGAGGGGGGGTGTGGTGGCTCTGTCTCTGTAATCTTCATTTGTTCTTCTGAAGAAAGAAGGACGGATATCATCCGATGAAACCTGTGTTGTTGTTGTTTAGATATTAGCTTTTTTATAAAAGCTTTTTTCTTTACATTAATACGAGATATTGCAGATCCTTGACTCTTCATAAACGTCCTTCAGGCCAAAACTTGTGCTGCAGATGTGGGTCTAAGTTTAACCATAGGGATCTATGTGGACATGAGCCAGACCCCCCCCCCCCCCCCTTCCTTTTGTCTGTGTAATGTTTACAGTAAGTCTATAAAAAGCAGTGTTACATAGTGTTCTTGGGTCTGTTGATTTCAGTGGAACAAAGGTACAGTTTTTATTTGGCTGTTGTTTTGTGCGATGTGTCCTGGGGAAGGATTACAGACGAGGCGCCTTGATGGCTTTGGCTTGTTTTCATGCGGCCCACAGCCGGCGGCACACTGAGCTTGTTGCTGCAGTAACGGATTATGAAGCGGTGATTTACACATGGATTTCCCATTTTTAGAAGCTTTGCTTGAAACTCTGCTGTTGGCTAATAAAACAAACAATGTGAGGCTGTCACTGTTTGTCGTCCCTGTAGCACAGCACCTGTCACCCAGAGGGAGAATCACTGTGTGCTCTGCACAACACAAACCTGGATATGAGAAGGGCTGTACCTCAGTGTAAATAAGCATCTATACACAGTCTTTAACTCAGATAAATAATCTTATGCAGGCTACATCCTGGAAGATTTTAGGCCCAATGTAATCCCAATTTGCCCCCCTGCAACGATCAGGGGTCGTGGTCCAATTTGCTGCTTGTCACAACCTTTTTTTTCTCCAAATAATCCTCAAGTGTGTGGTGTCATTACGATTATTTTACTGCTCCCCATGTTTGATATTTTTGATTCCAGGTCGGACTTCCTCCTACGGAATACCTGCAGAAAGTATTTTATGCTATGGCCTGGACAATTTTAGGTCCAATTTAATCCCGATTTAACACTTTCATCGATCAGGGGGGGCGTGGTCTAATTCCTAGCTTGTCCCAACCAGTGATTTGTCTAAAGACTCCTAAAGTGTGTGGTGTCACTAGGATTATTTTATTGCTCCCCATTCGGTCGAAGCCTAGATGATCTCGAATCATAAATATCAAATATTTTTTTATATTTACGATACCAGGATGGACTGCCTTAAATGAAATTCCTGCAGCAGCCAATGAGACCAAGCAGACTTGGAAGTGTTACCAACAGGATGTTGCGTAATCCGACAGCTCACCTGCAAATTGTACAAAGCCATAATACACAATGTATTTGTGTATTACATAATACATGTACATAATGTTTGCTCAGCCAGGATTTCATCAGCATTGTTTTTTCATTTTCTGTTTTTCGCTGTCCCTACGTCTGTGGTTTCCCACGTTTTTAGAATCGGTTCAGGTTTGAAAATCATCTCGTGTGAAGGCAGCTTCTCAGAGATTCTCAAGACGCTACAATGCAACTTAAGTCTAAACATTGTCTAAGGCACTTTATAACGTTGTCAGCATACAACATCATCTGTACTCACACGTCTGAATCAGCGGAGGAAACCTACGAAAAATATCCCTTTAACAAATAAAAACGAGCTAAGAGCGACAGAAGAGGGGTCCCACTTTCAGGACAGACAAAAAAAAAAAAACATCAGCCATGTTGTGCACATGAATCATGGTCTCTCTTCAAACCCCTAAAACACAGAAGTTTGTAGCCAAACAATGGCGCTGTGGTTTAATCAGTAGCTGACTGTAATTTATTTATACTGTCCTGTAGCCAAGCAGCGATAAACCAACTGGCTACATTGGCTGGTGCCCGGGGACCTCTGACCTCTAGGGGGCCTCAAAACTCAAACCTCAAGACCCCACCAACTATAGCTCCCTGCTTTTGCTTTAAAATAAAAGTTAAACGAACAATAAAATATCTGCATGTTCATGTGTTAAAATACAAATAAATGAATTCAGAGTGGCTTAAAAGTTTTATGATTACTTTGTTGCTGTGCCTATTTAATTAGGATGGTGGTGAATCATGTGACCGTGGGAATAGGATAGCGTTAATACAGACTGTAGATCTCCTCTCCTCACAGCAGAAAAAAGATTTAAAAAGGTGGAGCAGTGCAGCAATAAATAGTTAGGCGAAGAAAGTAAATGTAACATTGAAGCCCAGTCTGCATACAGGTGCTCTTGCTCATTAAAGTCTATTTGATTGTTGCATATTTATTAATGCTTAGTTCTGCTTCAGGCCATGCTGGTGCAAAGGGGGAACACTAATCATAATTTTAAGCCACTGATCGAGCCTTTATGCAGGTTGTAAAGTTAATGAATGGACAATTTAGAAAATCATAGTTTGTTAAAGAGGACATATTATCCCCCTCCTCCACCTTTTCAAACAGTCCCCTGTGGTCTAAATGAAACATCTGTGCTGTGCTTTGGTCAAAATATAACATGAATCAAGCAGCAGAGGAGGTTTGTGACCCTGTATAAACCAGCTCTCTCAGAAAGCTCCGTTTTGGTGTGTGTGTCTCTTTAAATGCAATTTTTTCTCCGTAGACTTCACTCACTTCACTAGCGAGAATAAAAATGGTGGACCTGCACTAAAGTTTTGCTCTAGGCTAGGGGTGGAGTCCATATTATTTTTTTCACCAGAATCCCACTGTGACATCACAAGTTGATCAAATTAGAAATGGAGCATTTTTCTCTGTGTTGTAAGACTTATGCAGACCACAAACAAAGGACAGGATGGGTTTATGTCACATTTTGTGGGTCTGAAGACACTCAGGTTACCCAAATATATGTTCAAAACACTGTCAAAGTGGATTTTTCATAATACGTCCCCTTTAATACATGTTAAAAAATATGCAGCAGTTTTGGTATCAATCACCTTCAGCATGCCGCTGAAGGTGGCAACCAAGGAGAACAGCTGAGCCTCATGAGCTCTTCCCATCTATGGAGACCTGACTGAACAAACACACAGAGGCAGAACTCAGAACATGATTCACAACAGATTGGAGAAAGGCAACAAACACACACAGGGACAGAGGGAAAAGGACAACATGAACAACAGAAGGAGAAAAAGACAAGAGGACAGGCAGAATCTCCAGGAAGATGAAGATCCAAAACATCTGCAATGACTCACCGACAGCCAGGGGACAGAGAGAGAGGTCCCTGGATGACACACAGTCTCGCACAGGGAAAACTCAAAGGGAAGAGAAGGAGGAGAGATACATAAGGTGGGAGACATAGAGATAGGCAACCAGACTCGATGTAAACAACAAACAAAGAAAAAATAGGGTGAAAGAGATGTAGTTTGGCAGAAAAAAAAACATGGACTGCAAATAATATGGATAACTCAGACAGGCAGGTATCTTTTTTTTTATTTTGGGAAGGGATAATCCATCTTTTCAGGCACTGGGCACATACAGTAGAGTATCATCAGCATAGCAGTGGATACTCAAAATTTAATTAGGCTAAAAATCGTATAATATAGAGAAATAGAGGACCTACAACAGAGCCCAGAGGTACTCCATTTAAAAAATATAATTCTAGAATTTCTACAGTAGACACACATTGTCAATCAACTTTGTGATTCAGCATTCCTTGTGCATCTGTTTTGATCAGCGCTGTAAAATCAACAATTTTAATTGGGATTAATCACAGAATTTAAATAGTTAATCACGATCAATCACATTTCTAACCACTTGAAGTCGCTGCCGTGGCTGTCTTAGTGCACCTCAAGGGAAAAAAATTATGTGTTTAATGAAAATGAATGTGTTAACTTTGGACCTAAACAACATCACAATGAATGTGTTTACTCCGTAGACTGTAAATATTAATGTTTGAAGCCTGATTAACCTCATCCATCTGTTCCTGCAGGGGGCTTCAGAGGCTTTTTTTTAACGACAGGCTGAAGGCTGGAGCTGAGGTGGGTTATAAGCCTTTTGACGATCCGTTATATCACGCCCACCTGTCAATCACTATGGATTACACAAAATCAAAAAAGATAAATTGTAAAAAATTCATCCCCCGTACAGTCACCCATGAGGACAATAACTGACCAGACATATTTCGTTTTTTTGTACCAGGCTGTAATCATGTTTATTTCTGCTGTAAAAACGGCTTTTTTGAATGGGTGTGTATGTGACTTTTAGGACTATTGAAGCCAGCCTCAAGTGGACACTCGAAGTACTGCAGTTTTGTGCACTTCTGCATTGGTTTACATTCTTCAACACCGGAGTTTGCCACTTCAAGCACATTGAGTTTACATGGATTATCTGGTCTGTAAGCATACCTGGCCAATAAAGCTGATTCTGATTCTGAAGTTTGAGATTGTATCTTTAAAAAAAATAAAAACATTTGTCTGCACTGTTACCGTAAACCCTCTCTCTCTCTTTACTGGCACAGGTGGATCTCAGAGGCCATAATCTGGTCACACTCCATTAGTCTGTTGTGGGTCTCAATCTGTGTAATCTGGTCATGGTTTGTAAAGTCCCTGTGGTTCTCCCTCGGTGGAATTTAGGATTATGTCTGTAAATCTTCTGTAGTGGGGATCAGAGCTGGATAAACGCCTGTGACTTTTCCGTTTACAGCGCTCTCTCCTGAAGCGTTCAGCCCTGTGTTTACCGGGACGGTAATCTCCAGTCGCACACAGAGCGAGAAACAAAACACACCTAACCCCGTGTGTGTTTTCTCAACACTAGATTTCCACCTTAATGGCCCAGGCGAGATTCATCACGTTACACATGGTGTGATTTTTTCATTTATTTTTTGATCCGACTCACTTCTTCACGCCTTCCAGCTGGGAGAGGATTTAGCCGTGGGACGGAGTTCAAGGTGCTGCCATTGTTTCTGCTACGTGATAAGCTCGACCAGACCTTGTGGATTTGACCTATTATTTAACAAACCCTCTCAGATTCCTCAGGATATCATTTCTGCTCCGGCACATGTGACTGCTAAAAATCCTTCCTGCCGCTATCAAGAGCCTTTTTTTTCTTTCTTCGTCACCATGGCAACTCTAACCTTTCTTGTCCTCAGATTTTCTCAGAAGAAAACAAGAAGTAATTTAAAAAAAGGTCTTGAGCGCCTGAATACACACATAGAAATGCTCCTTATGGATCTGTGGGATCTGGCTGTCTGGTCGAAAAGGTAGAGTGTTGACACTCTGCCATGGCAACACACTGATGCAGGTGAACCTCAGTACTTGACCTGGACTCACATGGTGTGTTATCCTTATTATTATGGTGACATATATGACTCCTGGAACCAGCTCATGATCATAGACTGTCGGCCAGTATGCTCCTCACGCTTCTTTAGATATTGTAAAATAAAACGACACATAGCTTTGATATTGTGGTGAACTCTTCCTTACAGCAGACTCTGTTGCTGCGTCCAACACTTCTGCATTGTTATTGTGACATCACGTCTTTCCTCCTGAGATCCCCCCTGCACCTCTGACTGTGAGGTGCGAATGTGTGAACAAACACATTGGAAATATTTTAGGGTCAGTCTTCCTGAAAATGTTCTATACATTTTGAAAGGAGTGCATATCTGAAAATAGCTTTTTTCTCATTTGCATAGGAAGGGCTGAATAGGCCCAATTCTTTGCAGATTGACTCCTAGATTATGTTTCAGCACTGAGATACAGAGACACAGTTTGTGCCTTTTTATGAGCATTTAAATTATTGACTATGCGATTTTCAGAGCAGATTTTCAGACCAAAACAATGGCTCTCTTTAGACACGCCTCCTTCATCCCTCAGCCTCCCCCTCCACCCCTGCCTTGTGTCATGGCTGGGTTCTGTTTGACTCTTGGGTTGGAAAAATCTCTGGGTTGAACTCTTGTGATGATACTCACTGTTTTGATACATGTAGAAACAACTTCCCTGAGTGGGCAGGGCCGTGTCTCTCTCCACCACATGGTTGCAGGGCATTGATTTGTGCTTTATTCATATTCAGAAAGTTGCATATTTTGCCTTTAAAGGGGTCATATTATGAAAAATCCACTTCTACAGTGTTTTTGAACATATATCTGTGTAACCTGAGAGTCTACCAACCCACAAAATGTGAAATAAATCCATCCAGTCGTTTGTTTGTGGTCTGCATAAGTCTTACAACACAGAGTAAAAATGCTTCGTTTCAAATGTGCTCTCCTTGTGATGTCACAGTGGGATTCTGGTAAAATAAAATCCCCTCCCCTCCCCTGGTATCTCCACCCATGGACTCCACCACCAGCCTAGAGCAAAACCTTTTCGCATGGTCAGCCATTTTTATTCTCTCTACAGAGGAGTGATGTCTACGGGGGGGATCATTACATTTAAAGAGACACACACACCAAAACGGAGCGTTCTGAGAGAGCTGGTTTATACAGGGTCACAAACCTCCTCTGGTGCTTGATTCATGTTATATTTTGACCAAAGCACAGCACAGATGTTTCATTTAGACCACAGGGGGACTGTTTGAAAAGGTGGAGGAGGGGGATAATATGTCCTCTTTAATGCTTTGTCTGCACTTTGTGAATTAGAAAGCTTCTGTTTGTGTCATGTGTAGTTACTTCTGATGGACTCTTTACACAGCAGTCTCTACCATCAGTGTGTGAATGTGCAGGTGTGACCCGTGTGAAATCACTTCGAGTAGTCAGAAGACTAGAAAAACAATATACAAGCTCAAGTCCATTTACAAATACCCCTCAGTTACTTTAGAAAAACACTTTTAGATAAGATCAAACTTTGTCATGCATTGTTTGATTTCATTAAGTCAAGAGTTATCTTTTTGGTTAACAGCAATACACTGAAAAAAAGGGTCCATGTTGTCAGAGGTTGTGCTTCAGTGTTGCTTTATCATCAACATATATGAAGTTTCAGAGGATGTGAGAGATGAACCCATGTCTTAAAGATGCTGCGGCTCTGTTGAAGGCTTCATTAAAGCTGCTGATTGATGAGCAGAATGTAACTCCTGAGTCGTTAACTTTCATGTTCAGATCAGAGCCTCCACATATCATACATTATGATTAGCCTCTGAACGGGGATGTGTGTGTGAGTTAGTAACCTGCCATCTTGAGTGTTTTGTGTGTGTGTGTGTGTGTGCATGTTTCGCACATTTGGTTCAGTTTTTTATGAACTGAGCATCATGAGCGTTCAGAACCTTTAACGGTGCTCTGCAGGTTTTATTTGCAGTTTTTAATTCTGTCGCACATTTCAGCAACAAGCCAATTTAAAGTGCTTCACACACGACATAAAAATAAACATTAAAAGACGACCTTTAAGGGAGCGCTAATAGCTTAGCGGATATGTCACATCTACCGTGTACAGAGGCTATAGGCTATGTTGCAGCATCTGTGGGTTCAAATCCAACCTCGGCCCTTTGCTGCATGTCATCACTTACTCTCTCGTCCCAAAAAATTAAGTCTCTCTCTTCAGTCATCCTATCCAATAAAAACAAAAAAGGCCAAAATAACTAAAAAAAAAAAACTCTAAAAAAGACATTTAAAAATCACTGAAACAACCATTAAAGGCTTTATATGTGATTTTTTGATCCAGCAGATGTCGCCCTTGAGCACCAGCATGAAACCAAAACAACTTGCGCTGCATTGTTGTGTTAGCATGCTAATGCTAGCGATCTTTATTATGCTCGTATCGTCACACTGCATGTAAATTTACCTGAAATGAGCGTGATCTAGAAACACAGTTAAGCAGTGAGTACAGTATGTTATTCTTCTTTTCTCTAGTCCCTCAATTAAACAACTTTTATACGCGAGGGGAGGAGTCAGCCGGCCGTCCGGGCGATGTAAACAAAGTGAAGATAGGACTCTGAAAACTCTGAAAACATCACAGACAGTGGGACTCGGCTGTTACACCCATTGTAGACAGTCATGACTCACAGAGTTATTTTCAGAGGAGATACTTGATTTCTGTTATATTTAAGTGTGAAAAATCGCACTTTAACAAGATCAAATGTGAAAAAAGAAATTCGGCCAGCTGATAATATCGGCCGATATTAGTCTATCCAGTGATGCACTATCCATTGGCTATTTTATGCACATCAGTTTTATCACAGGGTCGATGGAGGCTGTGGTGGAGGGGCCCAATGTGACTCTTCTTATGGGGCCCTGAAGTCCAGGCTAGGCCCCTGCTGTCCGTCACCATACAGTCAAAGACCAGGGTTTTATTTTTTTTACAATAGCATCACGCAGGTAAACAGTCATTTATATTTGGTAAATAGGTGTTAAGTGGAACAAAGTAAAGCAAAAATGTACTTGTGATGGTGAAAGCGGGATGTGCATAAAAAATTCAGAAACACATTTTTTCTTCTTGACTGAAGCAGAAGCCCGTCTCTCCCTCTCTCTCTCTCCGTCTCTCTCTCTCTCTCTCTCTCCCCCCCTCTCTCTTTCTCACTCTCTCTCTCTCTTTCCCTCCCTCTCTCGCTCTCTCTCGCTCCCCCTCTCTCTCTTTCTCTCTCTCCCCCTCTCTCTCCCCCCCTCTCTCTCTCTCTCTTTCTCACTCTCTCTCTTTCTCTCTCTCTCTCTCTTTCCCTCCCTCTCTCCGTCTCTCTCTCTCCGTCTCTCTCTCTCGTTCTCTCTCTCGCTCTCTCTCTCTCCCCCCTCTCTCTTTCTCACTCTCTCTCTCTCTTTCCCTCCCTCTCTCGCTCTCTCTCGCTCCCCCTCTCTCTCTCTCTCTTTCTCTCTCTCCCCCCTCTCTCTCTCTCTCTCTTTCTCACTCTCTCTCTTTCTCTCTCTCTCTCTCTGACCACAGAGGTCAGTGAGCACCTTCTGCTGTAAACAGCACAAATCTGCACTGATGTGTCTCTGATGTGGAGGTCACTCTCTCTCTCTCTCTCTCTCTCTCTCTCTCTCTCTTTTCAGACTCCCATGAAGCGAACCTGCAGATCTCTGAGGTCAAACAGCTGAGAGCAGAGAGTCCTCTCCACATCAGGAGGCCAAACATCCACACACACAGGCACGTTTGTCTTTTGCTGCTTCTCCAAAAAGCTTCCTCTTCTCAGATCCACATCGCCTCGAGGTCAGGTTGAGGAGGACGGTACTCTAATCTGATTGGCTTCTGTTCTGCTGAGTCATTGTGGCGAGCTTCAGCCTGACAGAGGTCAGGGATTGGTGACGCGCTGACCTTGTCAAGTGTTCGGTCTCTGCTGAGTGAGGAGGTTTTCACGAGCACATTTCAAACCAGTTCACAGTGCTGAACAGATGCTTTACATCGAGTTAGATGACGAGAGAATCATCGACTTTTAAAGCTTTTAGAAAATGAATCAAATACTTTAATCTGCAAATTGTTACAGTGTGGAGTTTCTGTGTGAAGACAATCAAACATTTAAAAAGCAGCTCAAATATTAACACAGATTATCGTTTCTTTCTGGTGTTTTTACATCCGTTAAACCAGTGTTGATTATTAGGTCTTTCTGAATGACATACTGATTCAGTTGTTAATTAAGCGTCACAATAAATACCGCAGTGCCCTAAATTCAGGTGAAACTTTCCAATCAAGCACATGTTAGCTTCAAACTTCATGTTTTCCTACTTGTCTATCTCTTGAAGTCCAAACTCTCTGGTCCAATCATGGTTACCTCCAGCTCAAAGGAGAAGAAAAAAAATTGTAAAACCCAAAATTGCTGAGTGTGTAAAATGTTAGTCCACTAACCAATGGTGATGTCAACAGCCTGAAGCATGGCCCCGCTGAGCAAGACCGTCTTTAAAGGAGTAAACACGAGCAGCATCAGTCACACGTCATTGATCGTCTTTTGTACTTTTAGTGTCAGGTGTTAAAAAAAGAATGATTGTGAGCACATCTCTAAAATGGACTTGATGCTACAAAGACTCAAAGTGAGACAATTACTAACAGATAGCACCCTGGGGTCCATTTGTGGTCCATCGCAAATTATCTGTGCAAACAAAAACATGTCCACTGGGGCTTAGGATGAGAGCTCACATTGACGCCATTATTTGGTAAACACTATATGGAGGTCACATGACTTAGTTTGTCACACGCATGAAATGTGTCATAGTGATCAAAGCTGTCGCAGGTCCAGACGTCCAGACAGAAGTCTTCTGGCTTTGTGCTCGGCATAAAGAAAACACAGGTTCGCTTTCTGTTCCAGGAGACGCAAAATAGGGAAAAGAGATGTCAATCAAACTCAGGCTGCAGAACATTTCAATTGCTGGTCAACATCGGACTCAAATTCTATAATTGTGTTACTATTGTGTTCAAAATGCTGACTTCCAAGCCTACAAAATATTGAGTTTTAAAAACTTGGGGTAGATATATTCATACTCCTATCTGTGTCTGGTAGCTTTCAAGAGAGTGAAACAACACTTTCCTGCAAACAAAGACTCTCTCTCTTTAACAAGAAGGTCTCTCTCTCTCTCTCTCTCTCTCTGTCTCTCTCTCTCTCTCTCTCTCTCTCTGTCTCTCTCTCTCTCTCTCTCTCTCTCTCTCTCTCTCTCTCTCTCTCTCTCTCTCTCTCTCTCTCTCTCTCTCTGTCTCTCTCTCTCTCTCTGTCTCTCTCTCTCTCTCTCTGTCTCTCTCTCTCTCTCTCTCTCTCTCTCTGTCTCTCTCTCTCTCTCTCTCTCTCTCTCTCTGTCTCTCTCTCTCTCTCTCTCTGTCTCTCTCTCTCTCTCTCTCTTTCTTTACAGAATCCTTTCTGTAAAGTTATCAGACACTGAGAATAACAACCAGAGCCTGTCAAGGACAAAAACAAGAACTTAAAGTAGACAGACTCTGACTAATATATTTGCCTCCAATGATGATGTTTCAGCCATTACAGCCTGTTTCACTGCTGCTGGCTGAGGGAAACTATCGGCCCGATCACACAGAGATGTGTCGCTCGAAAAACTTCACCAGCAAATCCATTGTTTCTCTATTGCACATGGCGCTTGCTGAGTGATCTCCTCTGCACGCATTTTTCTAGCATTTTCAGCTCGAGGCGTCAAGGCGACTTTTTGGATGAAGAAGCCGGAAGCCGATCAAGCAGGAGGCGTCACCTCAGCTTTTTATGACATTTCCGGCTTCATGTTCAGGAGCAAAAGCAACAGCGAGAGGTCTATGTTTGCTCGAATCCATTTTATCCCACTTATTTTATTTGGTCGCCCGCATGCACACACGCCCCGCTTCCACAGGCGATCCCAGCACCCCAGACTGAGCTTTCTTTCTGCAAATGCACTGAGATTTAACCGAGCAGTAGGAGCGCTGCTTTCAGTCTCCCAGTGTGTGAACAAAAGGAATCCGATGATGGCAAATCTTTTTTATCTTATAAATGCACACAACAGGAAAGTCCTGCACCACATGACTGTACACCAGGTTTTGCTGCCGTGACCACACCTCATATCCTGGACCACAAACAGAGGGAAACAAGACTCACAAGTGGTGGTTCTGATAACAGAAATGGAGCTGACACTTCACTCTGCTTCAGACGGGGACCCTCACGCGCAGCGCTCGTCAACGTTTCACTCGTTCTCACTGGGGTTCAATAACGAGGCAGGCGAGGCGAGAGTTGTGAATATTTTTTTTTTATTTTCTTTAAACTTGTGCATCAACTTGAAAGGGTAAACTGTGTGCACTCCATTTTTGTTTTTCACAACAAGTTCAAAATTAGTTAAGTGTTCTTTATTAATAACTTTTTTTTTTTTTAAATACATCTTTTTCCTTTTTCAAAACCATTTACACACGATTGCTCAGCTCTGGATCCTAGCGGTCTGTCAGTAGTCGGGGGTGTAGAAGTGATAAGTATCATCAGCGGCCTTCCTCCCTCACTCCCTCTCTCTCTGTGTGTGCACTTAATATTCACTTCCACCAGTGTTTTCATCACTTTTCTTTCATGTGAAGTAAAAATATCTTTCTTTAAATATGATTCCTTTACATGATAAAAATAGTTTCTTTTGACTTCCTCTCCAAAAACAACATTATGTCACTGATGCGTACCAGAATGCTCCGTACTAATAGAAGTACTAATAGGTGTGAAACTGCTCCATGGAGGATGGGTGCACCCTGCACTCCTGTGTGTGTGTGTGTTTATGTGTTTATGTGTGTGTGTGAGTGTGTCTCGTGAAGCCTCCTGCATCACCCGCCTGGAGTTCCACCCGTCTGCCATGGATGACACTTCCTCATGGTTGCGGTTTTTTGTGTGTTGATAAAAATCATTACAAAAGTTTTGATCTCTTCGTACAAAAAACACTTTTTTTTTGTTTTATAGAAATTGCATTTGCACAAGTAAATGTGGAGCTTTGCTGACAAAGAAAGAAAAGAAAAGAAAAGAAAAGAACTGAACGAAGCCACAGAGGTACAAAATGAAACTGGAGACTTGACAGTGAGCAAACAGAAAGAAAAAAAAAGTGAGGTGTTTCTTTTTTTCTTTTTTCTTTTTTTTACGGCAGTAGTGAGAGTCCAGTCCGTAGAGATATAAATAAAGAGTTTCATAAATAAAAACAATAAATACTTTGAATAAATAGAGTTTGTGTGTGGTGTAACTGCTGTGATTTAGACTCCAAGGTTTCTCTTTTATTCACATGAAGAGCGTGTACCTCCGCAGATCCTCTTTAAATGACTTCATGGACATCCACAGTTCACTATATTTGCCCCCTACTCCAAGCTTATATGTCCCCATATAATGTGCCTCTAAAATCCCCCCCCCCCCTCCCCCCCCCCCTACATTAAAGACTAAAAGTGTTAGTACTCTGAAACACAAATAAATGATTTCACTTATTGCCTGATGGATGATATACAGTATATCAATTTATCATGTGGGTCGATATCATATGTGGCTAAGCGATGCCTCTCTATACATTTTGGGAGCAGCAGCCGAGCTCACCGTCATCGTCTTCGGGATTCTGGTTAGTCCAGAAGCCGGTGCCGTCCTTTCTATTCACAGCTTTTTAAAAAATAAACAATCCATTAGAAACTTCCTCTCCTCCCGATTGTTTCATATTTTCACTGGTAATCTCTGAGCTGCTCTGATGCTGCTCCGCCAGCCTTTTCATGAGCTGTGCGGAGAGAGAGGCTGACTGAGCAGCAGCAAAAACACGATAGGTCCGATTCTCTTGATTTCTTTTTTTTATTAAAAGAGACAAACTTTGTCCCTCTTTTTTAGAATTTATTTCTGGACTGACTTCTCTCCCTCTCTGTCTCCTGGGTTTTTAAAAATCCTGGCTCCTGTAGTTCGCCGTGTTGCCAAGGTGGTAAGAGTAATGAGGTAACTTGCTTAAAATTTCACCCAGGTTCAAGTTATTTCCACAGGAAATATTGTTGAATCTCTTATCCCTAGCTATTAATAAAGAAACAAGACTGACATTTCGTCAATATCCTTCCCAAGCACCTCTGCTCTACACTCAAAAATAACCCCAACGGTCTGATATAACAACCCCATTATGACCCCCCTTTTACCATTTACCCCCACCCCTTTCCCCAGTGTCTCTGCAGAACTCCTCACTGGAGGAGAGAGGGTGAAAAAGCGACTGCGATTCCCATGTTACGCCATGGTCTCTTTCCCTGGCAGTCTGCGGTCGTTGAAGGTGTGCATGTTGATGACCTCCTCCGTTTTCACCATGACGGGCGGCTGGGGTTTGTGTTTGAGGCGGCGCTGGCACTTCAGAGAAACCCTCAGCTCGTCCACCATGGCACTGCAGAAGGACCTCTGAGGAGGAAAAAGCAGAAAACAGAAAAAAGAGAAAGATCAGAATGGGTTTCAGATGGCTTCCCCCTGTCCAAATGTTATGGGCAAGAACAAAAAACAAGCCTGTTCTCCCTGTGGGCACCCTTTGGTTTTATAGCCCCCCTCCCGCCCCCCCCCCTTCAACACCCACCAACCTGCTTCGGAGCTGCCACAGGGGAAAAAAATGGTGGAATATGCAGTGCGGCAGGCTGGGAATGGATGGAGTGCTGGATGGGAGCATGGAGGGAGGTGAAGGACCATAGGCTGTGTGTTGGAGTGTAACGTGTGAAAGTGTGGAATAACTCAAACGTTGTGTCAGACGGCTTCACTGGTGGATTTGTGGTTGTTGTTGCTCATGCATGGTTTATTATGCTCACAGTGTTTGAGGCATTGAAAGCCGCTCTACATTTCACTCCAGGCTCCAGTGGACTGTATAAAACATGGACGTAGCCTCACATTGGTTTATGACGTTTTGGAGCCCAATGACAGCGGTCGCCATGTTGGAAAAGCTGTCTAACTAACGTTTAGCCAACATGGCAACAAGAAAGACGTGGAGGTGAAGCGCGTCTTAAGCCTCCTGCTTAACAGCTTCAACGAGCCCACCTGTCAGGCCCCTAATTATGCATAACTCTTATCCTAATTGGACTTCTGTGTGGCTTTTGCTCCCAGCCTCCAGTGGACACCTGAGTAACCTTGAATATAATCCTTTGCCTGATAAGGTCCTGTGTCCTTGAACACTGTTTCTTTCCACTGGTAGCGTCCATTTTCTCTACAAATTCAGTGCATTTCGGGATTATCAGCTGTTTCTTGTTTTCAAAAAAACATTTCTGTTCAGCAAAAAAAAGGTCATAATTAGGGAGACTCTATGAAATATATATAATAAATATATAATAAAATGAGTTGACCTGGGGAAAAAATAAGATGTTTTTTAATCAGGCAAATTTTCCTCCAAAGATGTCGATGCCGGCTGAAGCAATATTCTGAGGAATTCTAAAACTTTCTGGATCCTGTCGTCATTTTGACCTCAAGATGAAAGATTCAAAAAATGATCATCAACTGCCTCGGTGTCTGCTGTTTATTGTTGCTGTACTCACAGCGCTCTGGTTGTAAAATGTTTACATGCTTGTCAATGTCACTTCACCCTCACTGACCAATCAACAGATGAGCCGCTGCATCTAGAGCGACTGATTAAGCAAGAACGGGACTTCTTTACAGTGTAATATTCCCTTGACCAAAAGGAAAAAAAGGAACACACAAAGTGATTTAAAACTTTAAGACTTTTTGGTCACTATAGAGGCCGACATGCTTGGTGGAACTTTGAGCACTTTTATAACTTTTTATTGTTTTTATCGTGTTTCCCGTAAGTTTTTAAATAGTCTTCTTCTCTTTTATGTGTTGTTCCTTGTAACATCTGGTTTCTCATCTGTGTGTCTTGATGGATGTCGATCTTGCTGGCTGCAAACAAATCTACATACGGGTACAAATAATGTAACCCAAACCTGAACCTGAACCTGTGCAGTGAGTTAGACTCTACACTAAACCAGCCACAGAATCAAACCTGAAGGAAATGTCGCTACCAATCTCACACTTGTGAAAAGTCATCTTGGATATATTTTTCCTCGTTGACTTGTGTAGATAAGTCTGTCTGTCTCTTTATTAGATTGGTCCGGTAGTTTGGTATCAACTGGAAAATCTCAACACCTGGATGTTCCAGTGTGTGCCCGTTGCAGCCCACCTGTTCTCCTACTGCCCCCTCTCCAAACCTGGAAAGTACCGGGACCAGAGCCTCCTGCTGTTTCTCCTTTTCTCACCGCTGATTATAAAGTCAAGAATGGACTGCCAAAGCCGAACTTTTAGACTAAGATAGAGGAGCTGTTCATTAACTTAAGAGAATAATTAATAATAATTAAAATGAACATGTTCACCTCAATGACTTTATTTCCTGATGAAGGGTTATGATACGCCATGTTCCTCTAACTCTAACATGTGTCTCTAGTGTGTCTTCAAACCCCCAATGATGAGAAAAGTCCATCCTCTCCGTCTTCTGCCTGCTCCACTTTTCAGAAAATGTGTGCTCAAACAGGCCGTTTGGAGATTTTCCCTTCATGACATCACAAAGGGCAGTAGCCCCTCCCCCAGGTGGGTGACACTCCCACAGCTAGGTGTTTGTTCTGTCCTCTGAGTCTGCCTTCTCACCGTAAACAATAGGACATGGAGCAAGAAAGCACCGAGTACAACCAAGCACCTTCCAGGGAGGGGGCGTGGTCAGACACAGCTCATTTACATATTTAAAGGTACAGACACAGAAACAGCCTGTTCTGAGCAGGGCTGAAATAGAGGGGTTTATAGACATGATCAAATACAGGATCAGAGTGGATTTAGAACAAGAAACTTCACACACATGTTTTGAGGAGCTCTGAGACTTATTTACACTGAAGAAGAGGAGGAGAATATGTGACCTTTAAAGTTGAATGTCAAAGGTGGGAATTCATTGAACTAACTGGAGCTATTGTTCCTCTTAGGATAACATTGCAACATCAGCCAAATACTGATAACTGCAACTAATGTTTGCAAAGGTCTTAAGGTGTTTCAGATGTTTTTTCTGGATTGCATTTGGGACCCAGGTTGTTTGCAGGTAATAAAGCTGGTTGGTTAAAAAGTCTGTTTGTGAGTAAACTGAGGAGCGTTATGATAACTGGCTTTAGAAAAAAAACAACCTGAATCTTCAGTGTGGATGAGACACCACGGGTGTGTGTTTCAGCCTCACTTCTTATTTTAACGAGATCACACAGCTGTACTTCCACAGAATTTCCATTTAAATATTGCCTTGTGCAGCTTTTCTTTTCCTCATACTGTGATTATCATACTGTAGCTGAACATCTGGACACCATGCCAGATAATTTCTCTGAGTAGAGGCTGACTGAATATGAATTATGTGAATATGTAATTAATGCAAAGATTCGTGCATAATTGAATGATTAAATATATCCACATAGCCCACTGTGCGAGCCATTGAAGAGTAACTGATCCACAAACAGGAAGCTTTCACTGCACTGTGCTCAAGAAATCAGCTTATTTAAAACTTATCTTTTTATAGTGTGGGTCTAAATGACTTCTAGGTATGATACGTTTTTGGTCTGTTGGAGTGCGTCAGCTGGAAAGTGTGAAATAGGCTGTAATGGCTGCAACATAACTTTGGTAAAATGTACCTGATCTGATGTGTCCACTATTACTTTTTGTTTGTTTTTCTTTCAGTGAGAGGTTCAGATTTTAATTCTGTCTGTTTAATTTAATTAAAAGTGTCTGACATCATTACAGAAAGCATCCTGACAGAGATGAACCTTTTTGTTCAGGGGGGAAGATGCAACAGCCGTAACATCCAACTCTTCAAGGCACCAGACTCCACTGACAATAAAAAAGTAATTAAACATCGGTCAATGCCAAATTCAGCAGCTTGGTTAGTGGCCCTTTAGCTTCAGTTTGGCAAGATGGCTATAAAAAGTAGTGTAAGCAACGAGGAATATGCAAAGGCTGGTTAGACTTTCAAAGTAAAGCTCGCCAAGGTCTGAGATTAAATTTAAAATACAGCTGCCAAAATAATCACAAATTCAATAACAGCTTTACTCTGCGGGAACTCTGTGCCAGGTCACACTGCTGTGGTACTTCTAGGTATGAATAAAAAAAAATGCATTTTAGATTTTATCCCGGTGTCAAGGAGGAAAATAATTGTTTTGTACCAAAATGGGGATAGCTGATGGTCGGAAGAAATGGTCGTTGGATTTATCAGATTAAGACAGAAGCGTGTGCTTAATGAGCGAGTCATTCCCATAAACGCCCACTCAAAAGACACCAGGTGATTCTCTGAACCGTGCAGAATATAATCTATGCACAAACACAAAACCCGACAGGCTTTTTTTCCACGTGTGCGTAAACACAATCTCAGTGAGCATGCTGGCTGTTACAGGCCCGCAGAGCGCCATCACTTATTGATGCGCATTGTATCTCAGACTGGATTTCCGTGTTGCTGCACGCCCAGTTAAACTGCTGCTTCTTCACATCCTCTCCTCTTTCCTCCTGAGCCGCCGTGGCATCTGCAGACGCCGTGTGAAACGACACCGGCAGCTGGAAACGGGACAGTCTGCTCCTGGAGACGCTACAGGGGAACGCCATTAAGAGTGAGCGCTCCCAGCTAAGAGGAGTTTATGATGATTCAAAACGGTTTCTGATTAGAAAAAAAGAGCAATGTAGCCCAGTGTGTTCTTATTCTTATTATAAACTGTATTAACAGTGAATGTTAGAGTGTTTTACGTCTTGTAGCGAATGTTAAAATCCCTTTCCGGCTAAATTCAGACTCTTACTTAGAGGTTGTCCATGTTCTTACTATTAAAGGAGCAGTATGTAACTCTGACCCCTAGTGTTTAAAATGGGTACTGGAGTCCAAATTCTAAACATCATGTTTAGCAAGTTATCTCATATTTTTGTATAAGATTTGTGAAATTAAGAGTGACAAAAGTTAGCTTGAGGTGGAACTCAGAGTCCAGGGACATGATGTAAAAACATCGGATCTCATCCAGCTGTTTGTGTGCAGGCTTCCAGTGTGTAGCTCTAATCCTGCTGAATGTTTTCACCTGCATCAAAAAGCATGAAATGTCTGCAGATAAATCTCTTTTCCACATGTTTTTCCTCTCAGTGCACCTGCTGGTAGTCTGAGCTGCTTTTCCAACAGGCTTTCCATAGATATTGATTTCCCCCTCCTGTAAAAATTAAATGGCATGGCGGGTGTTTGCACCAGTAACAGAGCCACATATCTGCGGGGCTGTTGGGGAACACTGGGCCACTGTGTGCGCACTCAGGGGACACATTGCCATCATGGCCGCCCGCTGGTGGCATGGTGGATTGATGGTGGCTGCTTAGGGTCATTGGATTACAGGGTTTTTATGACACTCAACAATCAGCCGAAGCTGTACGGCTGAGTGGGGCTCTATAGCTCAGAGGACAGGCCTGCCCACTGCGAGGAGAATGGAAAGGTAGTAAATCTAATCCTGAGAGCAGACAGAAAGGAAAAAGGTGCATTTAGTGCATGCAATTATTGACACAGGCCTCATCGTATGGATGAATAATGGTTCATCAAACTGTACATCTTTCTTTCTACTGGTTTAATCTTATTCTCTATGACTTTATCCGTGCATAAATCCAAAAGTATGAAAAAATAAGAAGATGGTTCATGGATTAAATCTTTAGCAGTTTAATGTTGATGTGGAAAAAAACTTATTTTAAAAGGACTATGAACAAAAGAGCAGATTGTCTAGCGTTCGGAGTTCCCTCACCTGTGAGAGTGAATGAATGAGCTCCGTTTAGCTGGGATGGAGGAGGAACAGATGTGGCGCTGGGATGCAGATGGGATGAGGCACGGCTGCGCTGCGATCCTCAGTTTACTCTGCGTCTCTGGCCCCCGACGGGCAGTAAACGATTAGCTGCTCTGAGGGGTTTGCTTAGTCTGTGGGCTCCTCTGAACTGCAGTCCACATTTGGTGCAGTGCAGTCTGTAGTGTGCACAGTGCATGACCCGTGCTCTCACTGTTGTCCTCAGGTTAAGGGATTTTCCCTATTTTTTAAAAAAATGTAATCTTTCATCTTGAGGTCAAAATGACGACTGGATACAGAAAGTTTTAGAATTCCTCAGAATATTGCTTCAGCCAGCATTGACATCTTTGGAGGAAAATTTGCCTGATTAAAATACATGCATAACAAGTTCTTATTTTTGCCCCAGGTCAACTCGTTTTATTTCTTGTATCTGAAAATATTTGACAGAGTCTCCCTAATAATGACTTTTTTTTGTTAAACAGAAATGTTTTTTTGAAAACAAGAAACAGCCATTACTTGACTCTATTCAAAGTCACCAAACTCCATTGAAAAAAAGTGTGTGTACCACTGCTTTGGTTGGTTCAGCTAGTTGTTTGGGTTATTGTGTGTGTCACACAACTATTGGGTTGGATATGAAGTTGCCCTCTTAAGAACTAAAGTCAATGAATAACAATTCATTAAAAGAAATCAAAGCCGTGGTCGACCTATAACTCACTTGTTCTCGGGGGGGAAGTTTGTGTATTTCTATTCGAGTTTGGTAGCTTTGAAGATAGCCATGTTTTTGTTGGGGAACCTTTTATTAAAGGTGACATATCCTCCTCCTCTTCTTCAGTTTAAATAAGTCTCAGAGCTCCTCAAAACATGTGTGTGAAGTATCTTGTTCTAAATCCACTCTGATCCTGTATTTGATCATGTCTATAAACCCCTCTATTTCAGCCCTGCTCAGAACAGGCTGTTTCTGTGTCTGTACCTTTAAATATGTAAATGAGCTGTGTCTGACCACGCCCCCCTCTCTGGAAGGGCTTGGGTGTACTCTGTCTTTCTCGCTCCATGTCCTATTGTTTACGGTGAGAAGGCAGACTCAGAGGGCAGAACAAACACCTAGCTGTGGGAGTGTCACCCACCTGGGGGAGGGGCTACTGCCCTTTGTGATGTCATGAAGGGAAAATCTCCAAAAGTCCTGTTTGAGCACACATTTTCTGAAAAGTGGAGCTTTTCTTTCTTTCTTTATATCTTTGAATATGGACTGGGAGTTTAAAATGGATGAATATATTTATGTTTGTTGCTAGGATCTGACTTAGGCCCCGTGCCCACCTAGCGTTTTTATCTGGGCAGAAAAGCGCTGGGGCACTTGCACGTCATTTGGCAGAAACAGGGCTTGAGTCAACTTGAATTAAAACATTTTTTTTTAAATGTATTTCATTACTGACTTGACCACGATGGAGATTAATCACACATTCAAGTCACTGATGTCATCTTTAGTTTTGATTTGTGACCGGCCAATGCCTGCAGGTATTTCAAAAAAAGTGACAAAAGGATTTGGCCGAGATGTTCTTTCCGATTCACTGCTTATCATCATTCTGAGGTCCAGTGGACAGAACTGTCAGACTCTTAGCTGCCCTTATACAAAGACGTCCCCATAGAGACAAGCTAAATGTTTGAGAGATGTTAGCCAGTGGGTTCCAGGGTTGCATTAGTGCCCACATTTTTTGGGTCCGTTTTTTCTACATAGGAACAAAATCTGCTTCTATAGTCCCTCTAGGACTCAAACGGAAACCACATACCTGCACACCAAAGATCTAGTCCCTTACCTACAGCATTCATATACAGAATCTGCTTGTAGAAATCAGTCACTGAAAATATTTAACAGTTCTATGTACACACTTTAAGTCACATTTCTTAGGAATAATGCATTTTCGTATCCTAGAAATTATTTCACATGAAGAACGACATTAGGTGATTCTTCTCCTCGTGTGTAATCTCCATTTCCAACGTTCAGTGGCCGTGAATCAGGGAATCATCTGAAGACCAGATTTTCTGTCATGTCATCGACTTTTAATCAAACGTGGCTGTGATCTTTCCCTAATATTAAACGCACTGTAGATGCCATATTTTGTGACAGATTGAAAAAAAAAAATATATATATATATTTGCACTGCTTGCTAAAAAAAACTAACCTCAACATTGCATGATCGTCCATTTTTTTACATTGAAGTCTAGTGACAGATGCACAGATTGCATTTCTTGGTCTCCTGTGGAGATGGATGTCATTATGGGACACAGTCAGAGGAGTTTTAGGAGGTAGTTTAACTCCTCGATCACTAAGACTGAGCTCAAACACTGAATCTTATTCTACCTCTGAAGCAGCTTCTCCCTCAGAAAAAAATCTTTTAAGGGGTTAAAAAAAGTCAATCTGTCGTCTCACTGAGACAAACAACCTGAATAATTGGATGTTTCCTTTGAGCATTGAGATCTCCGTGTGTGCCTGTGTATGTGCTTCCATATGCATGCATGCAGGCGTGTGTGTGTGTGTGTGTGTGTGTGTGTGTGCTGGCTTCATGAGATGGGCTCCTCACACACAGCTGGTGGTCCCTGCACCCCGAGAGTCAGGTTAGTCTGCGGCAGCCTCAGCAGCAGGCAGGAAGAGAGGGAAAAGCAGCAGGAGGAGGAGGAGTGGGAGGAGAAGGAGCGGGAGAAGGAAGCGGAGGAGAAGCTGAGAGAGAGAGGAAAGAAAGGAACAGGAGGCGGAGGAGGGGGAGGACAGGGAGGAAGGGGACAACCATGGTAATCATGGAAATCTGACAGACGAGCATGGAGATGACAAAGAAATGCTCCATTTAAAGTCTATGAGGCATGTGATTTAGTGGGAAATTATGGAGTCCGAAATCGGTTTTCTGAAGACTTAACTTTGGTTAAATTAGCGGGGATCATTTTCTCGAGCATATTTTAACACACACTGACGTCTTTGGGTGAAAAATCTAACACACTGCCCCCTCTGCCTTGACTGTGCTCTTCCTTTGAAGCAGAGTTTTTATATTCCTACCCGTTCAAAAATGCAGACTAAATGGTTCACATGAAAAGGAGAAAAATGGAAGAAATCATAGCAGTTTGCCGTCTTTACCCACAGTCAGCTGAGAAGAGTGATAAAAAGATACGTACATGTGACCGAATAGATCATTATTCAAATGGTTTATTATCTTTATTATTGGACCCAGAGGAGTCCCCTAAATGAGAAGCCCTTCCTCTTATAGGCCGTATGTGTGATGTCACAGACATGTATGTTTGTAGCCCCCCTAATAACACATACACTGTATTTGACTCAACAACCAGACTCACAATCTACTGTGATATTCACTGAAACAAATGTAAATCATGGTATTTAATGATGTGCACTATTATTTGGCATAAATATATACATTAAAGCGATTATCTTTGTCCATTTTTCACCTGGGTTTAATGTTCCCCTCTGACAAAACAACTGGCCCCAGTTTGGCCCCCTCAGTAAAAGTGGTCTAGAACCGCCACTGCGTGCATGTAAGTGAGGGGGCGTGGCTTCTGAGGGAGCACAGAGGGGAGGGGGTGGGTGCAGACGGAGCACTGAGGGAATGCAACTTTCAAAATCATGCTAGTTTTTGAAAATTACCAACCGTGCCTTTAAACGACTGAGTCTTACCGGTGCAACTGTAATTCTTTTTGTGTGGCTTTTTATGCCTTCATTTAGAACAGTGCATAGACTCAGAAATCAAGAGAGAGAGAGAGTGGGGAATGACATGCGGGAAAGGAGCCACAGGTCGGATTTGAACCTGGGTCGCCTGCTTGGAGGACTGGGGCCTCCGTACATGAGCATGCACTAACCACTAGACTACCAGCGCCTACCAAATTCAATATACTGAGTAAAACAAATTATACCAGTTATATCTATTTTCAGACAGAAAACCCTGAAACAGAAAATCTGTATCTACTCCGACCCTCCGACTATTTGGCTAGTTATTGGGAACATCACAGGTATTTTATTACCCTGACAAACTTCTTTAGAGTTTGTGGAGAACACATTTGTTTTCCCAGCGTGTCCCGTCTTTATTCCGAGCTGGATTACAAAGGTCCAGCTCTGCTTTGGGATCAGAGAAATGAAACGTATATCTATCCTCTCATCTGCCTGTGGATCCGAAGGCAAACAAGCATATACGTCAAACCGTTGAAAGCTCCGTATAAAATGAATACGTAGTGATGAAGTGATGATGTAATGTGGTGAAATAATGTCAATGGAGCTCACTCAAGACAAAGAAAGAAAGAACAGAGGAGTCAGATATGTTAGACTGATCAAAATGACAACCCTACAGAGGTCTGTAGTTCATAAAGTTATCAAACGTTTATTCATACTTTTATTAAAATGTGTAACAAGTGTATATTTCCTATTGACAGTTCTTCCAGCGTCTGGTATTACAATCTGTTTAGTAAATGCAGTAATCTGAGAAAACACATACTTAACGTCTATTTAACCTTTAAAGACACTATTTAGACTTCCCCTAGTGTGTACGAGGGTGTATGGCTCATCCCATTATAGAAATGACGAGCTGCAAATTTTTGCTCCTTTCTAATGTTACAGAACAGAAGTAATTATAAAATGCAAATTGCAGGGTGTGCACCGTCAAGCATGCGAAACACAACAAAGAGATGCTTAGCACCACATTTTTCAACTTGACACTTTCAGCATCGTGGCAAGAAAACAACCCCGTATTGTAAGAGTCAGTGATATTCAATTATACGAGGAGCCTCGAGCAATGAAACAAAATATATGGTGGATTTTCACAAATAACAAAATCGCTGGGTTATTTCCAACAGATTAGCCGGATACTAATTAGCGCATGGCTGTGGGATGCACAATCTACACATTAAAGTGCACATTCATTTAAAATTTGGACTAAATGGATCTAGCTGTGCTTTGGGTTAAACCACTATTTTGAGTTTTCAGGTCTGAGTCGTTAGCTGCCGTTATCACTGGGGTGTCTTCCTGACCTGCAGTTCACAACAGATTGAATGAATGTTTTTCTACCTTTGAACATGATAGGAGAGGAGGACAACTTTTTCTAAATTTGCATGGGGGTATTTTGGTCAAAATATTGATAACAAAGTCAGAATAATAAATTCTAATAAAATGGTTTAATAAGAGATTTCTTAATGGATTCCTCATTTTCTGCCAAAGGTCCCAGAGATGTATTTTATGCTATATATGTCCGTATTGGCTTCTTTGTTGGAGGAGTTATTGTTGTCTCTGTTGTAAGCTACTAACAATATTGGGTTACACCACTGATTAAGCCACCTCCAATGGAACCAAAAGTGGCTGTGGTTATGTGGAGATTCTTATCCTCTGAGATTTTCAATAGATTAATAACTTCCAATATTCTTTTTTTTTTTTTTGTCTAATCAGTCACTCCCTGCTAAATGCTAAGGCTAGCTCTTTAACTCGGTAGAATGCCAAATGAAGCAGCAAGAAATTCAGCCAGTTTCACAGATGACTGGAGTAGATCCTGAAGTATGGACTTATTCAAAATTAGACTTTGAAGCATGAATCCAGAATTGTTTTGAATCAAAAATAGATTCTCAATCGAATCGTGACCCCATGAATCAAAATCGAATCATGAGACACCCAAAGATTCTCAGCCCTACTGCAGAGTGTTTTCTAGAGGTAAGGATTTTTTATTGGGACCACAAGCTATTCAAATTCTTAACACATAGCTGTTATTATTATGTAGTTGCTAATATTGTTTCAGCGTGAGTTTTGTTTTTTTAAATTAGGTAACATTTTAAGCATTTCTATGTTTCAAGACACACGAGGGGCCCACAGTCCACCAGGGGGCCCTTAAGTTAATCATTTGTTAAACACAGCCAGATATCAGTGGGATTACGATTATTGGCGACTGGTACAAGGAAGTGTATCAACATGGAGGTTGGGTTGATGGAGATTTTTTGCGATGCAATACAACATAATTTCTCTCCAAACTCAACACTGTTTTCATTGCTTAAGTTTAACTGTCCTTTAAACATGTTATATTTCCCATAACTATAACTTCTCCATACCATACCAAAGCCACGTGCAGATATACCAAGCCAGCACGTCCATGTGGGGCCTGAATGAGTGGCACCTGGGCTACCCATTCAGGCTTATATGGAAAAGTCAACATTGGCCCAGCCGAATGTGTATTGATTCCATGGAGGCTCAACATGGGTAAGCCCAGATGGGTTGATGAAGGGCTCTTAATGGGCTCCATACAGGGCCTAAATTATGTCATTGTATTCCACTTGGGACCATTCCAATACCCATTCATGTTGATTGAATGCCATTGTCTTGACAAGGTTTATTCATCTGGGTTGCCCATGTAAACCCATTACCAACCCACTTGAAAGGCCAACCCTGAGCCCATACCCAGCTGTAGACCAACTTACTCATGTGAAGCAATGGGCTCCCTCTCTGAAGGTTTTGGGATGGTCATAGAAAAATGGATTGGTCCTTGGCCACTGAACTGTTTTTTACAGCCCCATCCTTGATGTCAAAATACATTTTATTCATCACTCTCCACCACAGATACGGGCAAAGAGACCTAATCAGAACTTTGGATGTTCAAGTGTATGCTCCAAAATACAGATTAATGTGGATGGGAAAATCTATACCAATCTTATAGTGTTCGCCCACTGAGGTCATCTTTGACAACCACGTAAGCAAGTCTTCAAGTTGGGCTGGTCTTGAGGGTTCAAAAACAAAAATATAAGCTGTACCCAAGTACATGGGTACCATAGACTGAATAAAAGAAGTGGAAGTAGCTTCTTGATTTCAAAAGAGAAGTGATTGCAGAAGTTATTTTAAGCTAAATTTCTAAATTTCATTAGGGGGCGACTCCAGTGGCTGCAAAAAGACGTCTTATTGTATATATGAGTACCAGAAAAGAGTCGACTTATCGGTTATTTATTTATTACCCAGTGAACATTTTCCTTATTTTTAGTTCATGGCCTGGTTTCAGGTCTTCTTTGACTTTTAAAATGTTGGTCCCATTTACAGTGAAATAGCCAATAAATCAGAATAGACTTAAGTGTACGGCTACCTGTGACTGAAAGAGCGCTACCAGTGCATCCAAGATACAGGTTTAGCAGTGCTGATCCACCTTATTGTCCAAATATGGCATTCATAACGGTCGGTGCACCAATCAATATGTGGTGTCAATATTGCTTCTTCCACATCTTTTGTACAATCTAAGTATTCAGCTCTGTAAGCAGAAATCTGCAGATTGGGTTATGGACTACATCAAAGTGAAAGGGATTTGGACCCCCTGAAGTGTCTTGAGAACCATTCCATTAAAAAACTAAACTTCAAATGGTTGAGAACTCCCCCTTAAAGAATTTAATTTTTCTGGATTTCAGTGGGGGGCCTTGGTACCCTGTGATGGTCTTAATACTTTCTCAGAAGTGTTTCAAGTCAGCACACACTAATTATTGGCAGCATAAAAACATACTTAGTTTTATAAAGATGAACCTTATTTCATGATCATAAAGTGATCATTTATATTATCTGAACATTAAAGCTCCATGTGCAATCCCAAGCTGTGGGCCGATCAAGCACAAGTCCACAGAGTGCCTAAATGTGACAGTAGTGCATTTGTGCATTCAAAACATGAGTGCAAGCAATTCATTGTCAATACAAGGTTTAAAAGTCGGGGGTGGTATCATTGAATTTGAATACAGAAACCTTGACGAGTTAAATAAAATGGTCAGACTATCTGTTTTCTGCCTACAAGGCGCCTGTCGGATCCATTCATCATGTCTGTCTTTATTTAGCTGCTACTGAAGAGATGAATAACCTTGTTTAGGGATTAATGGTGGTGGTGGAGCAGTGCTGCCGTGGATTTCTTCTCTTGATGTAAATGCTCCATTATAGACTTACATACTCACACATTACACTAGTAGATATAAAAAAAAAACCTTTGTTCAAGGCTTGGCAAGAAAGACCGTGCCAGTTTTCTTTGATATAAAAGTACTTTCTGAAAAAAGAACACTTTATCTACATTTAGTTTGCTATTTAAAATACCAATATATCATCCCAGTAAGCATGTCAGTGTGGAATTCCCTGCACCAACCTGAGGAAATACTAATGGTCGTATGTAATCTGTTACCAGTAACTCACTAATCCTTTTTAGTGAACCATTGGGCCTACAATACCCAACCAAGATCTACACTCCGTTGATTGCTTCATGAATTTGCCATGTGAATAAGACACGCTCAGAATATATTCCTTGAGCACCATATGACGGACCTTTACATATCGTATATAATAAATAGACGTAGCCACTGGTTATTTAAAAAAATTGAAGCCAATGTAAAAGTGCCTTGAAGCTGTAATTTTTCAAATGACCAGCAGGAGGCGACTCTAATGGTTGCATAAAATAAACTCTACTGTATGAAAGACAAATAATCACTTTTATTACCTCAGTAAATATTTCCCTTAAATGTTAGTGGTCTCAATCTTGACTTTTTAGTCTTTCTCAACACAGCACATTGTCCATCTTCTTTCGTCCCATTTAGTGTAAAAATAACGGTGATATATTGTATTTGGAATTTAGGATAGTGACTTCAAATTGTGTGTTCACCGTCTTGCAACATCGTGGTTCCAAAACCGAGGTGACCCTGAACAAAATTCTGACATTGACCTTTAAGATGGGGTTTGACAAACCAGTTGGCGACTTCACAGTGACGGGCTGCGTCTGAAATCACAAAAGGACTCCCAACTTTCTGATCCCTACACAGGGAGCTATCATATAGGTCTTTACAAACACCCCCAAATATGAACTGTTCTGTGTTTCTGTGTTCAAGCGGGTCGTGCTTCTTTTGTGCATCTGCCACGGATGAGTCAAACCTCCCCTTCTGCTCGTTAAAACTTTGTAACGCAATGTATTATGGTACATAATGCTTACTGATCGTACGTATGCATTGTTGGATTATATGAGTCTACTACAGGGTATGATAATTCCCACTACAAAATGGCGTATGCCCTGTAGTGCGTTGTGTAGTGAGTAGTGGGTGATTCCGGACATAAGCCCATGTTTGCTTCCTATAGACAGTCTATGTGTGGCCTTGGTATCCATAATGTCCTCGCCATTAGGCTGCATCTTCATGCACATAATGAACCTTTAATGAAGTGTTAATGAATGTAGAACATCATGTATAATGTACCTCTGGAGCACCATATGTCGACCCTGCTTCACTGGGATTACATTACCTTTGACAATAAACACAAAAGTGCTACAAATCAATCACTTGTGGCCTGATTGCCTCAACTACTACATTATGTGGATATGGCATAGATTCCCCAGGCAATACAGCTGCTAAGGCAACATGCTGTCCAGGTACATTTCACCACATCCTACATGAACATTAAGTATCTCTGGCATTAATGCTACTGGTGGTACAGGATGCACCCCTGGAGCACTGCATAATGTACTGCTGGGGTAGTAGGCTAATTGCGTTATTGCCAAGGGCATATTATGTGCGTACATGTAAGGCACCACTGGCAATAAGGCTGCCCTGAGCATCACATGATGACCCTGGTTCCCTTCTCGCCGAGGGTGTGTCACCTCCCTAATTACGCCTGCCAGGAAACTATAATGGGTTACAAAAGGCGGGACCCCGCAAACATGCAATGCCTCCTAAGACCCGTTCAGACACAACGCAACAACAGCATCACAGCAATCATCATTTCTAAGGACTTCTGCTGTGCCACTTCTGCTTTATGGTACCTGGACCTCAGGGGGAGCACAGCTCAACACTTTGCCAGGTTAGCTAGCTAGGTAAGCAACTTTTTTTGGGCCCTTTTTACGTTTATTGGACAGGACAGCTGAAGAGAGACGGGAAATGTTGGGACGAAAGAGTGGGGGATGATGCAGCAAAGCAGGCTGAGGCTGGATTCTAACCCTCGGCCACTTCGATAAGGACTACAGCTTCTGTACATGGGGCGCACGACATAACCGCTAGGCTATCGCCGCACTAGGTAAGCTACTTGATGTTGTGATGTACACTGAACTCAGTGTTGAGCACTGCTTAAATCACATTGTGTCTGAAAGGACCTTAAGGCTGTTAGGGCTGCAGGATATATCCCCCTGTTGCACCCTGATATTCAGCCTCACTGCACTATAGATAGTATTTATATAAACTATATGAATCTATATTTATATTATATTTATAAACTAATCTTACCTGCAATCTATCATTGTCATGTCTTTCATATTATCTTACAGCTAACTGACTTCGGCTGTAAATCTTTAACGGCTTTTAATTAAGTCAGAAATACATTCGAGTAAATACTTTCAATCCATCGCTGTACAACACACACATCTTACAAATATATAATATATTTATAATGTTTTGTTTATAATAAATACTTTACATTTGAATGTTTGGGAAGAGATTTATTATTTATTTCCAAAGACATGCTCGCTATAATAATCTATTTATAATCCCGTTAGAGCTGCCAGTTGTCTAAAGTGGGCGTGGCTTAATGTAGTAAAGCAGGTAAGACATTTGGGCAGCTGAATGTCATTTCATAATAAAAGCTTCTGTTAAATGTTGTTTATTGTCCACAAAGGGTTAGTTCATGTCTCTCAGACTTTTACACATAATTTCATAACATAGACCCCTTAGGAAGTGAGCGCAGTTAATCAAAAATATCACTTTGTTAACCGTTAGTCTGTTGGCAAAGACGTTAACTTTGATGTCAGTTTATCAGTTAATTCTGTTAATTATTAACTGAAGTTACTGCTAATGTTAACATTAACTGGTATTAACCGGAAAAAACTTTTTGCAATGTCAGTGGATTCAAGTTTTTGAGCGGCCATGATGAATTGAATGACTTAATTTAAAATTACAAACTTAACTGCAAAGGAAGTACCTCCATGTAAGTAAAGCAGAATTTCACAATAAAAGCGCCCAGGGCAGAGACGGGCATTTTGGCTTGTTTTTCAAAAAGTTCTCTAAAGACAGAAGGAGGTTAGCTCTCTCTCAGGTTCACCACCATCCATAATACCATGAGAGTCAGGTTTCTACATTAATGGAAACCACATTTACATAAACTTAAAGGTTTCAATCACTTTTAAAATTAATGTCCACCTTAAAAATTAACTCTAACAATTAACAAATAAACGGATTAATGCCTAGCTCTGCCCACCGAGATGTAAACATATCATTTGATTCTTTTGGAATCCGAGTTCTGTAAGTGACCATATTTAGAAAAGAGGATTGATGTGTATTGCTACACCTTGAGGCTTGATCCAAAGGCAACTGGACAAGGTTGAAGATCTTGAAGACGTTTCACCTCTCCTCTTTCGAAAGGCTTCTTCAGTTCTAACCTGGTGGACGGAGATAGAAATTTAAGCCTCTGTGGATCATGAGCATGCTAATGATCAAGCATGACTCACATCAGAGTCCTTAACCCAATTTCACCGTGAGTCGTTACCACCCCCAGTCGTCTGTGGGTCGTCCACCAGATGGTTTAAGGCCCTGACACACCAAGGAGGCTGTTGGTCCTAGTTGGACCGTCAGTGAGCGATCGTTGCCCTCACTACCCGTCGGCCTACGTCGGCTTTTTTTCGGCCGATTCAACATGTTGAATCATCGTCGGTCACAGTCGGCGCGGTTATTGAGAAGAATCACTCTGATTGGCTGTCCCGGGGGTTACTCCAGCTCCCGACACAGGTTCGGGAAAGCCATTTGAGCCTGCCAACGCCAGCGCCATTTTCAACTTTTTATCAGACATTATTCTCCATTAGTAGACGACCTATAATACGAGTGGTGACCGACAGCGGTGTGCAAATGGTCTTCTTGTACCATAACAACAGACTACCGCCGCCTGCTGGCATGGAGAGTTATTTCCTCTCGCGCGCGCAGAACGTACGTGGTGGTTGGCCATCGTCTTTGGTCTTTGCGGTGTGTTCAAGTGTGACTTTTTGGCCAAGATGAGAGGCGACACCACAGGTGGCCCTTCGCGGCCACTAGTTCTTTGCTGTCTGCTTGGTGTGTCAGGACCTTTAGGACGGAAGAAGCCTTTCGGAGGAGAGGTGAAACGTCTTCAAGATCTTCAACCAGTCCAGTCGCCTTTGCATCAAGCTTTGAATTTACCACGACCTGGATGACTGAGAACCTACACAGACCTCGCTTCACCCCTGTCCTGGATTGAGAGGTTGGCATGGAAGCGACTTGTCAATCACAGGTAGCCACGTCCTGAAGTATTATTTGCTTTGTCGGTTATTTAACTCTAAATGGGACCATGATTTTCAAAAATTAACATCATGCTGCATTGAAGATGTGAAAACA
The DNA here is from genome assembly GCF_963584025.1 of Labrus mixtus. Taxonomy (NCBI): domain Eukaryota; kingdom Metazoa; phylum Chordata; class Actinopteri; order Labriformes; family Labridae; genus Labrus; species Labrus mixtus. The sequence continues at coordinate 1,836,221 of NC_083622.1, read as the reverse complement.
AAGACTGAGACCATAAACTCATTAGGGAAATGTTGACTTTTTTGTGGTTCACTGTAATTAACAGTCTTTTTGCAAGCAGTGTAGTCGCCCCCTCCAGGTCAATAGAAAGAATGCAGCATTGACACCAAGGAGCTACAGTGTGTCTACCTCTTAAAGGCTGTCTTTGAGTAAAAATTGTCATCTATCGATCAACACTGACCAGAACAACCTTGGTGCATATAAACCCTTTTCAGTAGCGTTTCTTGTTTTGAAAGTTGCCCCAGGTATTCCTCGGGCGGTGCAGACCATTAAATCTCTTCAGTGTCAGAATGTTTGCTGTGATAACCCAGTCAAACAACACGATCTTTTGTTGTGTTTTTTGTTGGTCTAGAAGAGCTCTGTGTGGGCTGAGTGCCACAGATATGAGCAGTGAGAATAGTTACAGTTGAAGCAGGATGGTGGTTTTGCAGAGTGGAGATGGACAGCGGAGGAGGGAGGGGTGTTAGTGGCTGTTGAGGAGGTGGGTCATGCAGCAGAGCAAACATTTGCAATACATGTGCCCGTGGTTGCAGCTGTGTGTTACTGCCAGCACTTTTATTAAGCTGCTCTCAGTGTTCCCCTTCCCTCAGGAGTGTCAGGAGAACAACAAACACACAGCTCAGTAGTTTTGGGAAGTTTTGAATCATATTAGATAACAATAAAAAAAAAACAGTTTCTGGAGTTTTTCTTGAGGTCATTTGAGATGGTGGTTATAGTCTAGCTTGGATCCATGGTGACAGCAGAATTCCTCACGTTTCTTATCTCGTTGTCGCCATTGGGCCTAAGTGAATAAATGCAAAGAAACCAACCCTTATCTTCCTGCAGATGATACGACATTATGTCATTATTGTGTGTTATGTTCCGCTAATTGGCAAACAGATTATTTATTTAAATTCTATAAAAGAAATGATTAAAAAAATGAAAATATTTAGCATATATTTTGTTTCATTTTTAGCATGTATTCTTCTTTTGCCATGAGATATGGTAAGAAATTCTGCTATCATTGTTTAAAACAATGCAGAGATGAACGCCAAAAAAGGAGGTCTTACCTTCTCCAGTTGTGCGTTCTGTTTGGACTTGTAGAGGAACTCTCCCACAGCCACGAACACCGAGAGGACGAGTCCGGCAGCCAGGACGATGAAGATCCCTCCGATGTTCTGCACCCCGAGGGCGCTGGCCTCCTTGCTCTCCTCCTCCGGGCAGCCGTTTCCTCGCCACCATTTCTCCTTCATCATGTGCAGCTTCCCTTCCTCCTGGAGCTGCAGGATGGCAATAGTGATCTTATCTCTGTACGGAGAGCCTAAAGGATCAAAACACAGGAGGTCAGAGCGAGCAAGCAACTCGAGGAGATGGGCGGAAGGACACAGATTGAATCTGATGATCAGTCGATGTTGAGTATTGCCTTTTAACTTCTAACTCCAATTTCCAGCCGCCAACACTTCACCTAACAAGTTACATTCATGCAAAAGGTCCGTGTGGGGTGTAGGGTAGACGTCTGCACTCGTATGGAGAATATATGAAATAGTTATATTTCCTCTGTCTGGATAGAAAATCTTCAAGTCATCGCATGTTTCAGATTGAAAAATGTTGTTCTGTGTGTTCATGTAATGTTTACTTTCTAGTCGTAGCGTGCAAAAAACAGGTTCAGGATTTACGTCAAATAGAAAGTCAAGGTTGTGTTTTTCTGTTTTTGAAATAAACATCATTTGGAGCTATTTTCTCCCAGCATGCCATCACTTCCTCCTGTGTGCACCATGCAGAGACTGAGTGCAGCAGGAGGCGTATCTTCAGACGAACGATTGATCGCTGCACTGTTGGTTCCTTTAGGTCATGACGATACCAATAACATGTTGAGTGAAGTGAAAAACCTTGTGTGTTTAAGTTGTTATCCTGAGACACTCAATGTAGCTGACACCTGAGTATTCTGGTTTAGTAATGTTAGTGTGTCAGTCTGTATAAGAAGCAACAAAGTACTGAATCATTCTTCTTTCAAAGAATACATTGACCAAACAAAACCAAAGGAAGTTTAAAAGTTCACAAATATATCCTGTTGAATCTTGTACTTGGACATAAAATCTGTGACCTAAATCGGAAATCTGAAACCTGACAATTGAGATGATGGTTTTATGAAAATAAATATTTTTGACGTGATGAGTAGTTTCACACAGGATGTAAAAATTGTGAAAAGAGAAAGAGATTTGAGCAGAGTCCAAAGTGTTGCCAGGACTCTACATCTAGGCAATGATTTGTGCAAATGCACTTCTGGAAAACAAAAGGTTAAATTTGATCTACATTGCACAAATACAAAGTGTCCACGCTCACAATTTTGCAATTTGTAGTTTGAAGTTATCATTTCATTTTTGTATCATATAGGGCTTTCACACATGCAGAAAACTCCTGATATTTGCAGGACGAGCTGCATGTGTGAACGCAAACAGCCGACATTTCCAGTCACAGTTACCTGCGTCCTAGTATTCTTTTTGACTGAGCTGATTTGAGAAGGCAGCAGGAGAAGTCATCTGAGCAAATGGGAGTGGGTGGTGACGTTTATTCCCTGTGATCCATGCACGACTGTAGACTGTATGCACATGACCTATACGATCTCCATGCATGCAAGTAAACAGCTGCATGCTGTCGAACTACATGTAGCATTGATATAGGCAAATATTCTAATTATAGCGTCATGTTGCGCACTCTGTTGCTTTGTTTGCAACTCTTGTGTCGTTCTTTTTTCATCATGTCTTGCCTCAGCAGATCTCCCCTCCCCCCCTTGCCCTCCTGTTCGACAGGAATAGTCTCCCGGTCAGGTACATGTGTGAACAACCAGACCAGGATGATTTCATGGACAATCCTCCTAAAATTCCCTGGAGAGAATATATGAAAACATCTTAAGTTTGTTTTCTCCTGGAATATTTTTGAATGGACCAACCTCATTAACCAGAGGAGGAACACCAGACTCCAACGGGCTTTATATTTCTGTGTCTATTTTGCAAACTGTTGTGAAATTGGATTGGAAAATGTCCTTCGATGTGATGGATCGTAGATGGTGAATTAGCATTGTTTGACTGGCGTACAGAATGTATAAAGTGGAGAAGTTAGGAGAGTGCGACAGAAATATTTTCAAGTTGTTTGCAACCCCCTCCTGTCCTGTTGTGGATGTCACTGTGCCCTAAAAAACATACAATCAGTGCAATAAAATACAACATGTTTAAAGTATGAAATAGTATAAAGACAAAGAAACATTAACAGAATACAAAAGTATTGCATTTTGGTTTAAATTGGCTTTGGGTGGATCATCATAACTGCATAGAAATGTGTTTACTGTTCTGATTAGCAGAGCTCTCATTACTGGAACATGCTGCTTATTGGTATTTAGCTTGATATGTCTATATGTGCTGCAGTGTTTGTAAATGTGATTAAGTCATTCTATATCAGTCAACATATTTCTCATATGTGCCCGTATGTCTTTTCAAGAGTCGTCATTCTTATTTGCTGCTTTATTTAACTCATGCTGATGTTTGACATCCTCTTCTACACTTGCGTACATCCTGTACTCTGGACGGGGAGCTGGTGTGTTTACTCCAGCCAATGTCAGCGCGCAGGTGAGTTTAGGATTGGATACAATTCAGTGACTGGACGCTATTCAAACCAGCAAATATTCTGGACGGGGACGTAGCAGCAAAGAATGGTAAATGTTAAATGGACTTGAGCTTGTATATTTCTTAGTCTTCCGACTACTCAAAGCTCTTGTGCTCTTGGGCTGGCTTTTATCCGTGGATGTGGAGTTGGCCTGCTTTCTGGGTGCATTTAATGACACTGGGTGTTAGCTTGTATGGTAGCTGCTATGGTAGGTAGCACCAGTGTAGCATCTGCAGCACCAGTGTAGCATCTGCAGTGGGTCCCAGTTTGAATGTTGTGTTTACAAGCTGCAGAGACCACTTCTAATGACTCTACCTGTGAGTATATTTTCGTTGTGCATTTTAAAAGTTGTTAAAAAATTAATGCTAATGTCTACCATTACAGTTTCATTGTCCCCGCAGGTCCAAAAACACTCAACTAATAAACCTAAAAGACAACTACAGGGCTCATTATTGCCCCCCCTCCACCTGTGATACCTCCTAATTAAAACCCGCTGCCATGGTTAGTGTGTGCTAATGTTTTCACTGTGAGCTGTTACCTTGGCTCGAGAGTTCAAGGTCCCCAAAGCAGGACTTGAAGAACATCCTAACCATGTGAGAAGTCTGAAGAGCACACACAATGAACCCCCCCCTTCCCCCTCTTCCTCCTCCTTCTGTTTACCCAGCAGCCCCTCCACCTCCCTCTCCTCCCTTTCTTCATTCAGGTAAAGCACTCAAACATCTTCCGCTGATAAAAAACACTGGCACGTCGAGATTCCTGATTAAACCTGAACGCTGAATGAAAAAATAAAACAAAAACAGAATCCTGCCAGACTCCCACTCCCCCAAACGGCTACAGTGTATACACAGTAATCAGGATGTTAATGCAGCTTGAATTATTTAAAAAACTAATAACACCTATTATCGCAAACACTTAGAATGAACTCTCCCCGGAGCACAGGCAGGAAAACATGTTTAGATTGGAAAACATTACTCCGATGGAGTGGCATCTCTGGGATTGGTAGTTAGTATGCACAGTCAGTTTAGCAGCAGTATTATGTAGTGGACCCAAAAGACCCCAACAGTGACAACGATCAGCCACGCTCGCCTCCCGGAGCCGAGCTTTGAGCTGCCGCCCTCAGCCTCGTGTCTGTGCGGCTGCAGTCACAAGGCCATGTTCATTCTCTTTAACATCTCTGACGTCCTTCATCTCTGCCCAAGGGCTTCTGCTATCTAACTCTTTATTTCAGAGTGAGCCAGCGTGGTTCAAAAGCATCTATCACCATGGTGATGGGGAATATGAAAACACTCTCTGGTTCTCGTTATTCACCGCCATCTACAGTAGATCCCTTCCCTTCAGCTCCGTCGCAGCGGAAACAACAAACCACGACAAAGAGACCCGGCAGCCTTGAAATTGGGCCAGCTCTGTGCAATCACAACAAACGCAGACCCCTCAGCTGTGATATCACAGGCTAAGATGAACATGAGCGCCGTGTCATGAAGTCGAGACCTGCACTGCACTGTGCCAGCCACAAGTTTGGCAAGTGTTGTAGCACACATTCACATGAGCATAAAACGGGTGAGCGATCAGAACTGCCTTCTGACCCACTGAGATGAAAATAGAGTTTTCTTTTGTCATTTGGTTTAGTATCAGAGCTGTAAAATATGCTGCACCTCGTCAGATCCTGCAGCACTCCTCACACAGGGAACCATCTGGGCTCAGCTTTGATACCTGAAGGCTACACAAACACCACCTGCCTTTGAATTCAGTTACAAATACCTGCTAAATCACACACATTCACACTGCAACGCTACGGCTCCTTAGCACCCCGCTCCCCTAGTGCTAGAGTGATATAAAAGCACTGAGCGTTTCAGCGTCTTTAGTTCGTCCGCTCGATCACAATTAACTACAAGTTCCAACATTACAGTCATTGCAGTTAAGCTAGCAAGCTATGAACACATTCTGCAATTTGACACACAGCTCTGTCCGTTTAGAGATTGTTTGGTTGAAAATACAACTTTTGCATGTACAGCTAAGAGATTAGATGTACCGCTTTGGCGCCATGATTGACAAAAAGTTAAATTACTTCACATTGCAATTAGATATAAGATGCATGTCGGTTGTTATTGCTAATCTAATTTCACAAATTATGTCTTTGCAGTTCTTTCCATACACATACTTATTGGTTAGCTGTGGTCACATGGGAGATACAAACTAAATGAGGTTATTTATAATGTGTGAGTTTAAATATGAGGCTGTAAGTGACAAGAATTAAATGCTACTTGGCTGTCACACAATGTGATCATTTCCTTCTGTGTCTAGTTGGCTGAGAAAATAGATAAATGTGATGTTATCCTTGTTGAGTCCTAAACAGAATATCTTCATTTGTGAGCTAAAAAAAAATTAGGGCTCTGAATGTCTACCCAAAACAAAAGCCACTTAATCCTCCTATTCAGGGAGGAGTGGAGAGAGACGTGACAGGCCATCTGAATCCAGAGTTAAGACACATAGATGTAATCTGCCAGATTAAAGCAAGAGCAGCAGCACTGAGATGTATTGTCTCTAATGACGGTAAAAATTTAAATCCAAATTGCCTGTGATGCCTGACACTTGTGAGTGTGTTAAGAAGAGTACTAAAGTAAAAACAGAAAAGACGTCTAACTGTGCTGCAAAAAGTACCCATTATATATTCACTTTAAACCAGACCATTTCTAAAATCACTGTTATTAATTCATTCAAAAGTCACTTTTGATTGGGCTTTCTCATAAATGCAATCTGGTAAGCCGTTCTTAAATTGAGGCGGTGCTCATTACACATTTGTTTACTTTTGTACTGATTGCTTTCACTTTCTAATGAATCTAGCTACACATAATAATATAATGTTTTGACATTAATCGTCGGCAAATACGCTAATTTACATTTCAAATAAAGTCACTAAAGGCCAAAAATGTGCTACTGCTGCATCAGTAACTGAATATGACATAATTCAGTACAAAGCTGCTGGATAAGAGGTTAGCGTTCTCAAAAACTCACTCAGTAAATGAATGGGAATGAGCGCTCAAGGGTAGTCATTTTTAAAAAACTCCAGAACTACTTTACAGTCAACTGTTTTTTTTTTTTTTATAGACATAAATACTCTACTCAACAGTCATCAGTAGTTTTTTGTTGCCGCCCTGTCGGACTAGTTTAATGCAAAGGACAGTGCATAAGCAATGCCTAAACCCAGTCTTCAGATAATTATTAACATGAAAATGTGTATTTTTATGTGTAAAAAGGCATAATATTTCTCCTCTATTACACACATCCTAGAGTTTGCTCTGGAGGTGGCGAGGGGCGGGGGTTGTGGTTAGTTGCCGCAGGTCACTGCGTTGGACATCTTTCATTTCACAGAAATGCATTCAGGACTCTCTAGTTTATGAGCTGAGGCTGAAGTGCAGCAGAGAAGACGGGTCGAAGGACAGCCTTTTTCTGACTAGCAGCACAGACACTTCCCCCTTGCCCTGTTTGATTAATGGGGTTACGGTTACACCTAATGAAGCTAAATGAAGATTGATAGTCATCTGGGAGGGCGACAGAGGGAAAGAAAGGATGAGGAATAACGCAGAGCCTTCAGGGACTTCACTCAGGGAAGAGGAGGAGACAGAAGCAGCCTGGGTAAAATAGCAAATAAAACCTGTAATGGAAGTCCAGGCAGTAACTGCATTTAATGACCTTATGCAAATACCCAGATGCTGTCAATAGACACTACAATGATCAATATTAAACAAATAAAGGCAACATCCTATTGACTGAGTTGTTGACTAAGGGACACACCATATCAAAGATGGAGTCTACACTTTGGGGGCACTGAGTACTGTGAAATTCACGAGGTGATGAACATTTGAAACCTAATCTTAACTTTAAAATCTGAGACTGTGGAGGACAGAGATTCCCCGCCCGGTTCCCAGCAGACAGCCGCATTATGGTCGCTGTAGGAAAGATGCACAAAATGGAAGTTACCGTGATGAAAAGGGAATTCATTTTTATCTTAACCGTTCTGTTTTCAGTCAGTTATAATTAAGGATGGCTAGATACCATTCCTGTGCCACAACAGGCAACAAACTGAATCTGCACTTATATAATAAAAAGTAAAAGCTGAAATAGTCAAAAAACTAAAAGCAAATATACATGTCCCAGCTCTGCAAGATTGCTGATTCTTGTGACAGTTCTTACCCCATGAAATGCAGCTTTTTGGGACCAGGTATTATGGTTGAGAAACTAAATTTAAACCCTGGTTCTCCTGGTTGAAAATCAGGTAAACGGAGCTCTTTTATCCAAAGTGATATGTCTCTCATCGACCCCTTCGCACCCACACAACCAATGGCTTCCTTCTCCCGTACAGAGCTGGCCAAGTCAAGGACACTTCAGCGTGCGTTTGTAGGAACACTGAAAATAATGGACAATCCTCTTTGCCGGTTTCTGTGTTCCAAAAATGGGTCCTGGAAAAGTTTCTATGATGTTGGATCAAGCTGCTTATATTGCACAATATAATATGTGGTATAGTTTCTGCATTGAGAACAGATCACTTGTCCAAAAACCTTCATAGTTCTCTTAAATGAATCCAAAAAGATCAAATCAAAAGAAGCTGAAAACCTCTTCTGAGGCATCCATCTTTGTTCCTCAACAACCCCTCGCCTGTGTAAATGTTGATGTGAAAATCAACAGAGATTGCCAGCAGAAGAGTCAGGTAGTAAACACACCATTAGCTATAAATAACAGCTGGGAGGTGAGCTAAGTCTGTCCATTACAGAGCTGAGAGAGCTGTCAAGGTGCTGAACACTGAGTGCTGCGGCTCCATCAGAGCCTGAGTGCTAATGCAGGCCGACACCTACTTTCTGTTCAAGCCAATGGGATATATGCTAAATGGCCTGGCTACATGGGAATACAGGCTGCATATGGTAAAGGGTACTAAAAGGGTAGGATTAGCAATTTAAATACCTTGTTCTTGCTGCATGTGAATGGGACACCAGGGAGAAATGATGCTAACACCCCTCCTTTCTATAGTACGTACAATCTGTGTGGTGCACAAGCTGCCACAGGCACTTTCCTTTCAACCCATCGTTCTTTCAGTGACATGCAAGCAGGTATTTTATGAATAAATGCATGTGTTTGAATGTGTAGAGTGGTAGGAAAATATATAAAATGTTAGTTTGATTCTATAGTCAGGTATACCGACATATAGGCCCACATGTACACATATACATAGAGTAGAAATAACACATACAAACACAGCTGCATTATATAACGATCTGCTGATTACTGTGCTACAACAATCAATTTGGATTCTGTAATTTAAAAAGAAGATATAGTATGTTAGTATAATTTTTAGGTATTTTCCAATAAACAACAATTGTGGTTTTAAATGTGTTGCACAATAACACAACTGCACATTGCCTCTTGACAAAGGTAAAACAAATGACCACAACAGGGGTTAAGACATGATTTTAGCACAGCATGAAGGGGACTTCCAAAATTTCCCCGGCTTGGTGGTCCCTGGTTTATGAATACATTATAATGCAGAGGTCCACAGTAAGATAGGTATGCAAGTACGCACACACACACACTCGCACGCATTCACACAACTGTAGTTGTCCTCTTGGCAAAACGTAGAGAAAAATAACCCCCCGTAGGGTTTAGACATGATTCTAGCACCATTATACTGGAACGTCCAAACTGCTTCCTGTTGGCATTGAGGTCCCTGGTTTGTGAGTGTGCATAGGGCCTCAGTAAGATAGGTATGCAAGTCACCACACACACACACGCACACAAACAAACACACTCCCACAACTGTAGGAGTGCATTTGATTAAGTAAAAGAAGGAATCGTGGGGTTTATACATGATATTTACATGATTGAAAGGGGCTCTCCATGGCCCCTGTTGGTTACGTGGTCCTTTTTGAATTTGTAACGATGCAGGTCGGCTGTTGGATGCAAGCAGACACACACACACACACACACACACACACACACACACACACAGTAGCAAACCTTCAAAAGGAGCATATCTGTCAGGTAATGCAATCACCCAGAGCAAATATAGCCTACCTCCAGTGTTTTCACACACTGCAAAACAGTCACTCAAATTACCTTGTGAGGCTGACCAGCAGAGCATACACAAACAGCAGACAACGACCTTGCCAACACTCACAGTCCCGGAGGACATTTTCCCTGATTTGTCAGGAGCACACTGGATATCATCTATCTTCCACAGAGAAAGAGCTGCAGAATTCAGACATCCACTACAAACGTGGCCTTTTCATGTCTTGGTGTTTCATAACCTTTTAATATATCAGCTTCCAATGATACACAATATGTCAGGCTAAATTTGGGAGCGTGCAAAATATTTCTGCTTGAGCAATGAAAACATGATTCTGTGGTTTAGAATATCTTACTCAGTGTAAATATAATGGAGCTTCCATGCAATACTGTTAGCTGAATAAATTGATCAATTAATAGATAGAAAGAAAGTTAATTTCTGTGATTAACATTTTAATCATGGAGGAATATTTTGGCTGTTTCTGGCTTTAAAATGTAACTCTACTCTTTATTTTGTAAATTTAAAGTCTAATGGTTGTGACTGTTGGTTAAAAAAACAAGAGGACTTTGGGATAATGACTTAATGATTATTCAAGTTCTTGCAAAAATAATTGGCGAGATTAGTCTATAACGAGAATAATCTCTGTTCAAAGTAGCAACGTTTCACAAGCGTGGAAGTAGATGTTAATAAAAACCATAAAATGATTAATAGTAATAAAATGTGACTTTCGCCCCCCCTCCTCCCACACCTCTCCAACTGAGTGCAAATATTTCTACGACTGATCTCCATCCAAATAAGCAGCCAAAAGTTGATTTGGTTCTCATTGCTTTAAAGTGTTTTTACCAAAATGGTCTTTTTCGACCTTCTATTGGTTCTCCGACCTTCAGTTTGGAAAGTCTTTAAGTTCTCCCTAAATGTAAACTGTTGCAACATAGCTCATGCCATTATGCCTCTACAAACAGCATCCCTGAGTGGGCGGGGCTGTCTCTCTTCGCCCACATGGTGGCAGTGCTAACGACTGGACAGGGAGGAGATCCCATGACTTAAACATCTTTGAGCCTCTGAGCCAAAAACATCAACAAGCTGAAGTGCCGTCCCGTCCCGTGTGAACACAGAGTTGAAAACAACAAGCTTAGAGGGAGTTTAACTTCACTCTTGTTTTAATAAGGCATTACTCATTGATATATTTTGTTATTTACATATATTTTATGCATTTTATAAAATCTCATAACATTTATAGTGAATTAAAAACACAGTAGATACACAAATATTTTGAAGACAAGTTAAAGTGTGTGAATGTGTGACTTTTTGATCCAGCAGATGTCGCCTTTGAGCACCAGCATAAAACCAAAACAGACTGCTGTTTGTTTACACCTCTGCAATTCTGAAGCCTCCGCTCTCCGCCAGCGGCACACCTCCAACCCACCTCTCCACTCGCATCCGCATGAAGGAGTTATGAATTAGAACGCACCATAATTGAGGAACAGTAAGTCAACAAGCGGCGGACAAAACTGTATTTTGCTCGAGCTGCAGTTGCCTGTGTCCTGCATTGTTGTGTTAGCATGCTAATGTTAGCGCTCTTTGGTTAACTTGTAGCTTCATTTTACACATAAATTGACACAGAATGTTCATGATCTGAAGACACTAAAGTGACATCCAAATAAACAGTGAGTAAATTCTTCTTCTTTTCTCTATTCCTCGACTAAAACAGCTTTATACACAAGGCCGACCTGTCCATGTAAACCCGGCTCTGACAACAACACAGCCAGCGGGACTCGTGCTTCTCATTCATTGTTGACAGTCATGACTCAGAGAGACATTTACATAGGACAGACTTAATCTCTGCTGTATTTATGTGTAAAATGTTGTACATTCTGCCTATGAAATATTCCAGACGCCTGGTTTAGAAAATTTAGGGAGCCTTTGCTTTTTAACATTCAAACTCATCCAACTAACTCTCTTTACATCTGCATAAAGCTCCTGGTATTAAAACTGTAGAACCAGTTTTATAATCTCCATCCTCCTCTAAATGAATTTGATTAAGAGCATCCTTTTGCATATGATTATCGGTTTCTCTTCTAGTTATGATTCTGCAGAGTCTTAACCACAGTTATTCTTCTCTGTGTTTGTAACCGGATTATGACACTCTGCTGCTGAGCCCTGTAATCAAACGTTGCACCTCCACACACACATCGTGTAATGTACCACCCTCCTTATTCATCCCTCCATTTATGTGACAGTGTTACACTCTGCCTGCCGGAGATAGCCCCAGGATTTTCCCTGCTAAGTATTTCCTTCTCCTGGATTATCCCCAGGGACGCATTGCAGCATAAACACAGAGGAATACAGTTGCACACATTACATTTTCAACTGTAGAGTTTTACATTTTTATAGACATTTTTATCCCATTCAGTATCCTATATGCCAAGAAATCATTATGTAATTTTTTACCTGTTTCATCTACTGCTATTGCAGGCGATATTTGAAGTATGAGAAAAGGATAATCATATCTTGGTGATGGCAGCACAAGTAGCTGAATTAGTACTTCCTCTTCTATGCTGATGATGCACAGCATTATCTCAACAATGGCACAGCTCCACCCAAAGTTCCTTGTCAACTGTTTGCCCACTCAGAACCTGGCTGTCATCAGACTTTATCCAGAGCTAATGGTCAGTGGTGATGTCTCGTGGGGCCCCCCCAACCAGCGTTTATCACCATCATGTCTGCCAGTGTCCCTCTTCCTCTTTATACCCGTTTCTTTTTCTCTCTCCAATAGACAGATAATTCCTCTTCATTTTTCTTTGTTTACTTTTATTGACAAACTTTGGTTTTCACTCAACAATAATGCATGCAACACTTAGCAAAGCAACAGAAGTTTGTGAGCCCTCAGGGGCCCCCTACTGGTCTGGGTCCCCAAGCAGTTGCCTGCCATGCCTGTTGACAAGCAGTGCCTCTGCTAATGAATCTTCCCCTTGATGTGGAAACTTCTGGAAAGCACTCCCATTCAAGTCATGCAAATCTTCACCAAATCCACTCACAGCCAAATCAAAAACATCTCCTGAATCCACTCATTACTCTCTGACTTGGAAGAGACCCTTATTATGTTTTCATCATCTTCTAACTGGACTTTTAATGTTGGATCTTGTCCAGTGTACTCAGCAAATTCATGTCATTGTCTATTTATGTATTTTGTACTAATTTAAGATTTCCTTGAATCTTTAGAAATATTTTTTTTAGCTTTGACACATCAAGATCCCGGATGAAACTGGCCTCAGAGGATTGATATGAAATAAATAAGACATCTTTATCCTCATTGTTGAAGTGCTTCGCATTGCCATGGTTAAAACCCTTAAGGGAGCACTTGGAATTTCATTCATTTCATTTTTCAAGAAGTTTTGATTCCACAATGCAATCACTTAAAGTATAATGTCGTGTTTGAATAGAGATGTATAGGCAGAAGAAAACGGTTGTATACTTACCCATTGGGGTGCCAACCCCGTAGGCTTTGGAGTCAATAAGGCCTCCGATCTGGGTGAGGTTACAGTTGCGCTGAGTGGCAAACTCGATGGTGGTGGACTCCATGAGGAACGCGTAGTCCGAGGTGAGCACACGGTGAATGCCATCCTCAATGTTCTTCACCATCACTGAGTGCCTCCGACTGCTCATGAACTCCCACATCTTATCATAGGTGGAGATCTTGGTTTTCTGTGAGGAGACATGCATTGTGAGTAAGAAGATAAATCTGTATTACTTTATTAAAACACATGATACGTACTCATTACAAAAACTGTTGTTGCTGATTGTGATGGTTGGAGGTTGATGAAGAATAATCTATTTCCCAGCAGTTCTAATTCTCCGAGTGACAAAAACAAACAGGCAGACTCGCTGACATAACTCATTTAAATACTGCCAATGTGTGCAGCTCTATCTTAGCTCGCAGACACATTTACATTCAATTATTTCCCAAATTTCATTAGGAAAACACGTCATTTGCTTCACTTTTTGTGCAGCTCCAGCAACCCTATATGCCTTCTGTCTGCCTCAGTCACTATCTCCTGTGGGGAGGATATAGGCTGAAGCAGGCGAGCATGCTAAACAGCAGCTGCAGTGTGATTTTGTACGGCCGTGCATGCTATCACCTATAGTTAGGAGCAGCGTTGTCAGCAGCAGTGTGCCTCACTTTCAACACCTGTAATCATGGAGAAAAATCCAGGAGCACATTACTCTCTAAGGGAGCTGATTTGAAGGCATTTTTGAAGCCATTTGAAACCTAATTAAGTCACATCTTCAAGGTCCTGCCCGCCATTATTGTGTGTAATGACTTTTTGTGGCTGGTCGATATTTTAGATCAACTGGGTGATTTGCGGAGTGCCTATCAGAATCTTTTGGAGTCACCCTTGACAAATCAGGCGATTGAGCATGCAAGCTTCAGACTGCTGATAAGGCGAGAGCAGTGGCTGTGAATACACGGAGAGCCAGATAACCACCTACACTCCAAGAGAGGCCGGGAGCCAACACGGGCTTCCCAGAACCTCCAGACCTGAATACGCTTAAACCATACAGAGATCTTGGAAAACACAGCGAGCACACGCGATGAATAGCTGTCAAGCTAAAATAGCAGTTAATTCCAACATAATCCAGCATTGCAAAATGTGTCATATATGTCTATGACTGAATCAGTCACAAAAAAGAACATGTCTAAAAAGTTTTCACCTGAATGCTTTCCTCTGGTTTTACAGTTCCCTGTATCCGCAATAAAAAACAACAACCTTGTAATCCCTTCATCACATAGAAGTGCCTGCAGATTAGCAATGCAGTACAATCTCCTCCAGTATTCAGATCTTGGCTGTAACTTTTAGCCATGCACTTTTGTTCTGTTTGTCCTTAAATCACAGACTCTGTTGGTATATGAGCTGAAAGGCCCCCAGCTGTGTGTGAGGCAGCAGTGAGTGATGTGGGGTGAAGGGGAGAAAAGAGCCCAGTCAAAAACCACCATCAGTTTCAGTTAGATCAACATGTCGCGTGTGCAATCCTCTCTATTACTGTGCGAGTGAGTCTTCACACTGTGCAGGTTTGTGTCATAATCGGTTATAATAACACACAGTCCGTATTGACAGGATATGTATTCAGATCCCTTAGTCTGTAAGCAAATGACCCGCAGTCACATTTGTTAATCAGTTGAGACAATTATCAATTTACTGTAATTGCAGTCAAGATCACGGAACATCAAAGTCTCCTTAAAGTCACCTTCATCCAAAAATCCAGGTTTACCCGCTTACATATTCAGATTTTGGTTGATATGAGTCTGTATAAAGAATGGATAGTCGATTACCTCGCCTCAAGTGAAGCCAAAAGATTTAGGGCTCCCTCTGCTGACTGGCTGCAGTATACATCAAACCCCGCCTCCTTTATGTTAACAAATATGAAATTGGTCAATCTAGAATTACTATTATTATTAAAATGAATCAAAACAATGTCAAATACACATGATTATAACCGGCCAATTGCACGCTACTGTGCCAATGACTGACAATGAATTTCTGAACATGTGGATACGATGATTTCATGAATAACTCACATCCTGAAAGCAGTGAGAGCCTAACAAGAGTGTGATCTGTGATGAAGGCCTTCCTTATTTCAACAGTAGTATGCATGCTTTACAGATTGTTGGAAGAAAATCAACACAGTCTGAAAACGGTCCAGTGTTGGCTTCAAAAGCGACCTTATTTGTGCGTGTTGCCCAAACAGTTCAAGAGCAGCAGAAGAAGAATTTCCGATTGGCATTTTAGGAAATTTATTAATAAAATAATCCGCTAAAACTCCAGATTGTGGAGAATCATCTAGGTATTCTGCTCTTACATAAAGATCAGACACTTGTGATTACTTTTATTACGTTGAAAACCTCAATGAACGAATAACAATGGAAAAAACTTGGAGCTGCTGTTCGTTGTTTCACTCTGCAGGAAGCTTAGCGCTTTGGATAGAAGCGTCTGCTAAATGAATTGTCGAATTGCAGGAAGGATTATAAACAAGTTACAGGCTACCAAAACATGGATAATAAAGGGATCACAGCACATAAAGGTGTACTAAATCTACACATAAAAAGATAATGTCTGTATCAACGATCAGATACATCTTGTTGTAAACATAAGGTTAAACTTTTTATAAGCTGAGGGCTTTAATTGAGCCTCTACACCTCGACTCCCACACCTCTACTTTGTGGACTGTTTTGTTTTTTTCACCAACCCCTCGAAAAAGTTTTTACTTGTCCAAATTCAAACAAACCTCAACAGTAGAAGAAGACAAAGTACTTTTGTGAGAGCCTACATGTCCCTCTGGTTTTGTAATATTGTCCAACCTATACACAAGTCACAAGGTCTAAGCCTATGCTATGCAGCTATTTTAATAAGCATTCAGGGCACAAGGTCCTAACAAAGCATTCTGCTCAGTCTCTGTTTTATGCAGAAAACACATTGAAATTCCTAACACAAACCTGAAGTCAACTTTGGATTTGGAGAATTCCCCTGCAGGCCCTGTCAGACAGCTTCACCAGCCATCCACTGAAAGTTCAGCATCTCGTCTGAAAACAAGACGTTAATTGTTCTGCTCGCTTTCTCTTCTCTGAGCTGCGAGCGTATGAAGCAGAGGAGTGGGTTTGGGTCAGCAAGTCCTGAAACATCACGTAGCGGCTCACAGAAGCTGTGGAGCCTAGTTTTTTTCCAGCCAACAGTGCAGACTCAACAAAATAACAAATCAAACTAAAGCTGCTCTCTGGGACCTCGGGGAGCAGGAAACAAAAGTGCACAGTAATCATCCCCGCTCTGGAAATCAAATCGCAGACTTAATGAGAGGAGACTCATTTAACATGATAATATTGTTGGATTTGCAAGCCTATATTTACTTAATGCTATTCATCAGATGGAGTGTACAGTCTAGTGCAGGGATAGCTTTTCCACACGTCTTTAAAGAGACTCTCTTAACTCGGGATACGTTACATTCTGTACCAAACACCCAGTGAGGCATTTCAGCCTCCTAATGGCGTGCACACTAATCAGAGACCACAGTTCTTGTAAAACTTAATGAAAAGTAAAGTGAAGTCATCATGTCTGTGGTCAGATTGACGGTGCAGTTTTACCTTCTTGCAGGAAATATGTCTGCATTTTGAATCCAGCTACTTGATGTTTACCAGGGGGAAGTTTAATAACCTGCTAGCTAGGATCAATGACACAACGACTCGGATGGACATCATCAGTTTCAACAGCCAAATGTCTTCTGAAACTTAGCTAACTTCAGCCAATGAACCCCAAAAAAAGAGACCTTGCTGCGATTTCTTTGCAATTAAAAGGTTGAAAGGATCCTTAAAGATACAGTATGTAGAATCCGCCACCAGGTGGCTCTCAATCACTACTACATAGCTAAAGATGACATCAAGGCTAGCGGGGAATTATGGGAGTTCTCTCTGCTACTCCCCCCCTGAAACTGAACTCTACGTTGACCGTAATAAAGACGACCGGGCAAAGGTTGTCTGAGGAAGAGAATATGTTTACCGACGAGCTAATGTATCCGAATATAATTTACATGATATTTTCATCACAGCAGCACATACAGCAACAGAACGGCAGCTTTCAGTAGCAATTCCCACTTCCTTGAGTAGCGGTCTTTGACGTAGCATCCAGTGTTTCCACGGCAACAATAAAAATTCTGTTGGTCATGGCGGCTTTGTAATGTTGGCCGCCATGTCCAAGAATTCTACATATTGTACTTTTAAATAGCTACATAGAGATGCACTTTTGTAGAAAGTAAAAATGCATTACATGCAGTGTGAAGATACGAGCAAAATAAAGACCGCTAGCATGCTAACACAACAATGCAGCGCGAGTTGTTTTGGTTTCATGCTGGTGCTCAAGGGCGACATCTGCTGGATCATATAGTCGCATATTCATCCTTTAAAGGTCTTACAAACACAATAAATTCTAAACGCTTACAACATGAGTTAGGGTCTGATGGGACTTCGACTTGAAGCTGCCCTGCACAAAATGTGTGTTGTTGCTCCTCTTTGGATTTATTAACCATAAATGCTGCTTTTATTAAGAGTAGAGTGACACATGATCCACTAGTTTTAGTATATAATAAAGTGAAAGTACATTCACAGTATGAATATTTAATACTGGTCTCATTTTACTGCATTTTCAGATGCCTTGCACTCTTTGCCCTCTAATACAAGACAGCAGTCCTTCTGCTGTCACAGCCTCCGCCCGTCTGCTTTCTGCTTCTCCCTGACCCCTCTGCAAGAGCTCCCATTCTTTGACAGGCCTTTGTAGTCCTGACACAATGAATCATACATGTGGACAAGGACACACACTGTCGGACAGTCGCTCCTCTGAAGCATTTATTGCGTCACGCTCGAATGTATGCAACTGAATCAAGAACCTTTGGTGGGGCATGAAAGAATAAAGCAGCCTTACATCACACCTATATGAACGTTTAATACAAATGAAGTTGAAAACATTTGAAGTTCTAACTTTCCAGGAACAAGACAAGATGGCAACCATAAAAAACGTCCTGCTTTTAAGTTAGATCTCATCATCCAACAGTAAGGTGGATGGTCTGTACCGTGGTTTAAAGTTATGTAGGTACTGTCTGTTTGCTTGTTATAATAATGGAGTTTTTTGGCACTTTGACTATCCATCCATCAATACATTTTCTTCCGCTTATCCGAGTTCGGGTCGCGGTGGCAGCAAACGCAGTCAGTTCAGCTCCTCCTGAGGGATTCCAAGGTGTTCATAGGCCAGACTGGATTTATAATCCCTCCAGCGAACTCTGGGTCTACCCAGGGGTGTCCTGGAACGCAATGGATTGTGGGATGTGTAGTTCTTTTACTACCGCTAAAAAACAATGTACACAGTCATCGTATCTTTACGTTTTTCTCAGTTTCTCTAATCTTTTATTTTCTATGATTTATAGTCAGGAGTTTTTGGGTAGTTGGTTTGGTTCCAGAATTACAAATATTGATTTTATGAGTTTCTGCAATATCAATGGAGGATTTGAAAAGGAAAATGCTAAATTTACTTCAGGAACCAGAGCAGCTAAAACCGTGGGCGGTGACTGTTGAGCTCTATTGCTGAGCTGATCTGGATCACTAAAAAGAGTCATAATTCCCATCAGTACTAGATGTCCTGAACTGTCTGACGTGCTCTCTGTTTGAGGTCTAAAGTTCTTTAAAACAACGCTGTTCATGGTTGAAGGCAACTTCCTCACTGCAGTCAATATTCAGGCAACCACAAGAGGCTGCCTGTCAGGGAAGCTTAGTGTGTTTCAAGTGTTAGATCAAACCAACAGGCGCGTCGTGCTGAGAGAGGTCTCAGAGGCTAGATGTCAGTCCACTGTTTATCACTGTGGTCTATTGAAGCATCAGTAGGGCTGGTCTGCAGCATCATTAGCAGGGACGATAGATGTGGACAACTTGCTCTCTTTATGCTTTAAGGAAGAACATTTTAAAATCAGCTCTCCGGTGCAGAATGGTCAAACACAAAAAGTCTGACGAGCTGCTTTGAAAAGTTTCTTCTCTGCACACTTTATCTGATTTTCTGCTTCATGAAGTGATACGATTTAGGTCTGGCAGCTTCTTAGGCATAAGAAGAGGAGGTTGTATAATACTTTACCTACTTGTAGATGTGAATATGTCTTGGTTGTATCTGTCCCTGAGCACATTTTATAGAAGTAAAACTGAGTGATGTAACCAAGTGTATACTCTACTCAGTGTGGAGAAGGTTTTCCACATATCGTGTTTAGTGTGTGTGTGTATCTGTATTTTGTGTGTTTAAGGTCAGCTTTTATGTGTCATTATTGACACACACTCTGTTAGACCTTGTCCAGACTCTTTGCTCGATGCTTGACAAAGTGGTTTTGCATATTTTTCAAAGACCTCTAATCAAAAGAACAGAGAGAGCGGAAGGGAAAAAGGCTTGCTCGCTTTTTAGTCAGCACAAACAACAATTTAGCTTTTATGAGGAATTCTCTTATGGCAGACCTCTTTATGACACGATGTTGACACTGAACATACGCTAAAGGGAAAACCAATTCATATATATATTTTCAACTATATCAGACAGACCTGGGATCAATTTGACTATAACAGCCACTAAAATGCAGTGCGGGAATCACACTATGGTTTTTGTAGAATGTATACCGTAAAATCCTTTAATATAAGACTCTTTCAATCACCTTGTGAGGGAGAAAAGATGTTAAAAGAAAAGTCACACACCCAGACTGATCTCTGTCACCATCTTTTTTTGTTGTTGCATTTTTTCAAGAGTAAAGTGGTAGACAAAATTCTCTCTCTTCTTTAAGCGCTTTCCCACAAACATAAATTCTACAATTCTACAATTCTCTTAGCAGACGCTTTTATCCAAAGCGACGTACATCAGAGAGTAAGAACAACACAAGCAAGGATCTAGAAAAAAGGGAACAATGTCAGTAAGAGCAAACGATCAGCTTTGAGTCTGATTGGACACACAGGTGCTGACAGGAAGTGACCAGAGGCAAAGCACAACATTGAGGGCAGTTCTTGAGAGCTCTAATCAGTATAGAAACCATCTTATAAGTCGTCGTTATCAAACAAAAACCATCGTCATTACCATCATCATCATCAATAATATGGAGACCATCATCATTAAGTTAGTAGGTATTCATAAAGAGCTGGGTCTTTAGCTTTTTCCTAAAGGTGCAGAGGGACTCTGCAGATCAAATGGAGTTTGGAAGTTCATTCCACCACCGGGGGGCGACAGAGGAGAAGAGTCTAGTCAGAGACTTAGGACCCTGTTGTGAAAGTTGGATCAGATAAAAGTCCTGAAAACTTCACAAAAACTGCAAAAGCTGCATGAGTGAACACAAATGGCAGACGAGCCTGTCTTTGGACTGTGGGAGGAAGCTAGA
The DNA here is from genome assembly GCF_963584025.1 of Labrus mixtus. NCBI lineage: Eukaryota > Metazoa > Chordata > Actinopteri > Labriformes > Labridae > Labrus > Labrus mixtus. Next base: position 1,815,574 of record NC_083622.1, on the reverse strand, counting down.
GTACCCAGCAGGAAATATTCTGAAAATTCACAATTAACCAGCAGGCAAAGGTCGATGACGTTGATGACTTATTTTCTAAGACAAGAACAGACAAGTAAACTGTGCAATCTCCATGCATATAATGAAACTGCATTAATTTTGTTTTCTATTCACAAATGTATGTTTCTCCACTCATTGGCTGATATCGTGAATATGTCCAACTACACGAAGCACTATTAAGAAGGCAAACATTTCAGTCAAAGCCTTGGCCTCTGTTGCTTCCATTGACTGTAACTATCAATGGACGAAGCCTGAGTAAAGTCGCCGTCGACAGGGGGGCTAAGGAAGTCTGTCGATGGCAGTCGCCATTCTGGAAATTCTGTCCCACCCTAACTTTCAGTCATCTTCATGACAGGCTGAGAGCTGGAGCTGAGGCGGGTTTTAAAGACTCCTGACAAATGGCTACAACACTCCCACCTGTCAATCAGGTCAGCTACACGCCTTATTGTGAATAACTCTTATCCTTCATCAAATCAAAACTGATGAGTCATCAAAACATTCACCCCCCGTACAGTGTGTGTCCATCGAGACATGAGCTAATCACACCTATTTGTTTTTTTGAACCAGGCTGTAAACATGTTAATTGCTGGCTTTTTAGAATGGGTGTGTATGTGACTTCCTGTGTTCCAGCAATCAGCTTCTAGTGGACACTCGAAAAACTGAACTTCCTGCATTGGCTTCATTTTTAAGCGCTTTGTTTTTTAGTACGTCATTTCCGCATTGTTCTTTTTACACCACATCCTTCCTCATGAGAATCCCCCCCCCCCCCCCTCCCCCCGCTCCGTACTCTCTCAGGTATCATCTCAGTAATCTGCATCTGCTGGATTTAATCCCCATGCTGCAGGCGTCCCTCCCATTCATTTTTACGGCTAAAACAAAACAGTCCTCGAGGGGCCTGCAGCTCAGAGCCACAGCTACGTAAAGGTCTACTGTCTCTGCTGCACACTCGCCCCATTATACACACAAGGTGAAAAAGCAGCACTGCCTTTAATAAGATGTGATTTTTATTAGCTAACAAGCTCGACACAGCAGAGGAGTCTGTTTGCTTATTAAATTATTCAGTGTTATTGTAGCGGCTGTCCACAGGGAACGTCCCAGCCAGGAAGACGAGTGGCACGCTTCAATGCTTCAGAGACCATCCGGGCGCACACATTAACATAATTATCCTCCGTTAGACTTGTATTTAACAGCACAAGTCAATAATTACCCAAACACGAGGTATTTTGTCTTTTTTTTTTTCCTGCGTTTGAATCCTAAATTGTATGCATGTGCGCATAATGTGTTCGTAATGCTCGCAGGATAACACAGACGATAAATCTGATCAAAACACTCCATCCATCATCACAACAGTGTGTTTTAAACACCTCAGCCGGGGACTGAGCACAGAATGTGTTTACTCAGAGGAGGACAAACCCCCTCTGCATTCACCTGGACTCATTAATACACAAACAGAATGCAAACAGTGTCAGAGTCAGACTTATGAAGTCATTTCTGTATTTAGCTTTGTAGTACATTTTGTTTCATTTCATTTTTTACAACAAAACAAAGCAGTTTATTCTGATTTACTGGTGCAATTATCTACAGCTTACATGAGGCCCATTTTAACCCGGCAACACTTGGGGCGGGGGGCGTTGCCTGATCAAGGCTTATCACAACCGATTATTTATCTCGAAGAATCAGGGTTTGGAGATAAATGATTTGACTTATTTGAATTATTAGAGGGGAGATGTGGGTAGTTTGAACTTAAAGGATTAGCAGTTATCATGTATCATCACTGCTTGTATCATTGAGTAATGACTTCATAACAAAGTCAAACTCCCTCTGGGTTGGTTGTTCTCAGATCTGTGTTCACACTGACTGAGGCTCAAACATGTTTCATACAGATTTTGTCTTCACATGAACCCCTCTCTCTCCGACCATTAGCCCTGCAAGGTCGTGGAGGAAGAGAGACAGCCCCGCACACTCAGAGACGGTGGATGTACAGTAAAGCCTATAAGCCCATAACTGAAGGAGATAGACAGACTTTACAAACCAGAGAAAAGATTTAATGTGGTCTTTGATACTTAAAATATATATAAGGACAGAATCAACTTTTGGCTACATATCTGAATGGAGATCAGTCGGCTGCAGACGGTCCAAACATTAGAGAGAAAGGTGCTTAAGTGGGGCATCTACTGAATCCAAAGTCAAATTTGACACCTTTTAAAGAAGAATGTGCCACTTTTTGATCCAGTAGATGTCGCCATTGAGCACCAGCATGAAACCAAATCCAACTGCTGTTAGGCCACGCCTCCTCCATACTGAAGCCTCCGCTCTCCTCCAGAGACACACCTCCAAACCCCTCTACACTCGCGTTTGCATGAAGGAGTTTATTGCAAGAAGCGGACAAAATTGTCCAATTGCCTTTGTCCTGCATTGTTGTGTTAGCATGCTAATGTTAGCGCTCTTTAGTTAGCTCGTAGCTTCACATTGCATATAGATTCACACAGAATGAGCGTGATCTAAAAACTCTTACGTGACATCCAAATAATCAGTGAGTATGTTCTTCTTCTCTTTAGTTCTTGACTAAAAAAGAACTTATAAAAAGAAGATATACTTGATTGTTTGCTTAATTTGTGTGTAAAATGTTGCACATTCTTCCTTTAAATAGCAAATATCATGAACTATTGAAATGGTGTGAACACAATAAAAAGCAAGACACCCTCAGGAGTGACCCTTATTGCAAAAAGATCTGTCACCAGCACTGATGTTCTTCCTGTCTTGTACAAAACAAACCAATGCAGAATGAATCTGAACAAATCAACCCGAGGCTGTAAACTAATGGCTGCAGAGGGAGCTCAGGTAGGATGATTAACAAGCAAATATGTTGCTGCTTACACCAACTGTTGTTTTCATTAACTTGTGAAGTGAAATGATAAAGAGGCTGTTCAACTATCACCAGGGATTTCTAATGAATCGGTGTGAATATGTTTCAGTGTTGCGAAACACATCAGAGCTCATTGCACAGATGGAAGAAAACAAGGTGTGAACAAAAATCTTGAATAGCCCGGACTAATTGCAAAGCAAAAAAAAAAGTGTCGGACAGCAAAGAGATGAGCAGCAGCCTTATACTGCAGGGATGTTTCACACTATTCTGGATTTACACACCATCCTGCACCATCCACCGAGCAGGGGAATAAATGTCACTGCGTCACAGTTCCAGGCTAAAGGAGAAGGCACAGAACTATTTCAATATGGTCACACTGACATCTTATAGCAAAAAAAATGTCCTGAGCTTGAACATGAGCCAGGTGTCTGAGAGTTTTTCAGTCCAAAGACTTGCAGGTTAGGTCAAGAGAAAAGTGCCTGAAGGTGTTTCTGTGTGAGCAGTGACAAAATGTACCTTTCAGCTCTTCCTGTCCCTGAATAGGATAAGTGAGTACAGGATACGGATACATACTTTTTTTTGACTCTGTGAAGTTACAAGTATATGACGACTTACTCATATAGGTACAAAATATTCTTAAAGCTAACTGTCTGATTGCTAAGTAGGCAAATCAGCTGACAGCCGACGTTTCAGGAGGATGCCGTTAATTTTTGGTACTTTAGTTATTTACAGCTTTGTTGGGGAATTGGCATCAATTCATTATGAAACAACACGGACATATTTTACCCATAGACTGTAAATATTCATGTTTGAAGCCTGAGTGACGTCATCCATCTGTTCCTGCAGGGGGCTCTGGAGGCTCATCAGCAGCAGCCGCCATGTTGGAAATTCTGTCTCAGCCTAACTTTCAGTCAACCTAACGACAGGCTGAGAGCTGAGGTGGGTTTTAAGCCCCTTGATGAACCGTTACATCACGCCCACCTGTCAATCATGTCAGCCTAACTAAGGATAACACGTATCGTTCACAAAATCAAAAAGGGAGCCGTTTTAAAAAATCCACTCTGTAAAGTGTGTGCCCATGCTGACAAGAACTAATAAGACTGATTTCGTTTTTTGGACCAGACTGTAAACGTGTTAATTTCTGCTTTTCTGTCTGTAGTGTATATGTGACTTCCGATGTTCCTGGAGCCAGCCTCAAGCGGACACTTAACAAACTGCAGGGTTTTGCACATCCGCATTGACTTCATTTTTCAAGACCGGAGGTTAGAGCTTGGTTTTACCTTATTATCTCACTTTAGATGTCTTGTGGATTGAAAAGGAAAGGAAAGAACGATGACAAGTGGTAGAGTCAGGTGAAGCTATGTTACTCCAATATAGGAAAACAGTTAGTTCCTTGATCTCCCCAAAATCTGGTTGGTTAAAATATTTGATCTGATGAAGATATAATTACCAATCGGCTTATTACCTCAGGTAAATATGAATGCCTTTATCTAATAATATTCCAAAACTAAATATCTGTTGAAAATAAAATTGTTGGGCGAATGACTGAATGGCCAAAACACAAAACACATTTATGAAGCAGTGCATAGAATCCATAATCAAACTGTACATACGCCAAAAAAGCAAACATTGGTGTGCGCCAAACATAATTCTGATTTATAAAACCATGATCCGCCTGGTAATGTGGGCACGTTTATCAGCTTTATATTCCACTCTTTACACGCCCACATTCAATCAGAAACTGTCAATGCGAAACACCATGTGAATGAAAATGCATATTAATCTTTGATCAGTGAATCATCATTGAGTCCAAGTGGACATCTTGGCCTGTTTCAAAGCCATCCATTCCAGACATCCTTCAGATACTACTTTCATGGTACATGGTCAAAGTTTTTACCTTTTGGGGGTGTAGTGACCTTGACCTTTTATCTATCCATTTCATCCCTGAGTCCATGTGGAAGTTTTTGCCAAATTTGAACAAATCCTCTCCCAGCATTCTTGAGATATTTGGTTTTCAAAAAGGGACAGGCAGATGGACAGACAACCCCCCCACAAAAAAACATGCTGCCTCAGGCCAATGCACTTTTTAGAGTTATTCAAAAGCATTACTACTTAATAGTTAGCTATATTAACATTCATACAGCTTTGAAAATAAATCCAAATAACAACCATGTATTTTTTTCTAGAGTTGGTTTACCACTGGGTGACACAGAGCGATTAAAACCTCAGAACGGTGTGGCCCTGGTTTAATGATATCGTACTGTAACCAACCTTGAAGAAGGTCATGGTGGAGCCGTCCTCCACCACCCCGTATTCTATCTTGGTCTGCTTGGCCAGGTCGTCGGCGGAGTCGATGGGCGACTCCATCCTCTCCACGGTGAGGAAGGCCGCCAGGTTTGCCGTGTAGGAGGAGATGATGATGAGCGTGAAAAACCACCAGATTCCTCCTACAATTCTGGTGGAGAGGGCTTTCGGCATGAGCTCAGAGCCTGAACGAGAGGAGCAGAGGAGGCGGGTGAGACCTGGGACAACATGAGGCTGGAAGGGGGGGCAGCACCCAGACAAGACAAGACCAGACCGGGCTGAGCCAGGCAAGGCCATTGCGTCTGCTGCCTGGATCACACTCTCATACTCAGACACACCGAGTGGGCAGAGTGGGCAGCCTCAGAGTTGGACCTGGTGATTGGTATTTAGTCTAACACTAGAGATATGACTCACCACTTCCTGTTTTCTCTGGACTGTTTGACTGTGAGTCCGTACTGCCTACTCTACTACTAATGTTGCCAAGATGATTGTCCTTGTAGACAAAAAAAAAAGGGTGTCTGCTTTTGAGAAAGAGCAGGCCAACAACCTTCATTCCATTCTCATGATAAGTCATTATTTTCTTGGAGACTGTCCTTTATGACTACTCTAGGAAGCTAACTAAAAGCATTCGTCGTTTTCATGCTCAGTTTGGCTGTGACAGGCTTGAATTGGTTGCCTCCAAGTTTGAGCACCAAGAGCACCAACAAAGTGCTCTAGGTTTGAAGATGATTTGACCTAGTGGCCAAATTGTGCAATTACAATTACTTTGCTGTCATTTAAAGAACACTGGTGAAAAAGATGATTGTAGATCAGCAGAAATGTTTATCAGGTAAACCAACTTCCTTTGTTTAAACCATAAAGTCCTAGAATTGTAAAGTTAGAGCCAAGGGGTTTGGAGGCGGTGTTAAAGAAAACCCCAAACATAACTGGACATGTACTTAATTTGGTCAAAACCTTTGGGGTCTTACCGAGCAGCTATAAACGGGGAATCTACCTGAAATAGCATTTTCAGATCTCCTCATATACCCATATAGTTCAGGAGGCTGCTGTCTATGTTCCGCTTGATTTAATGATTCAGCCCAAAGCAGGATATTACTCTAACCCAGCTAAGTAGTATTGACGTCTTTAACTAACCACATAACAACAGCTCTACAGTGTTTATGGTGTACTTGTACTTGGTAAGGTCTAGGCTCTTTGGATGGTTAGGTGTAGGAATGGAGAGGGAAGTCTAGGTCGACTTACTGCGCTTGCTGCCAACGTGACCTGACCTCAGATAAGTGGAAGAAAATGGATGGATAATAAAAAAATGCTCTCTACGGCTGAAAGTCTTGTGCTTGACCAATTGGCTCTCCAAACAAATGGATGAATATTGGGGTAAGACTGGGCAAAACTACTGTGAATCAAAAGTTAGCATTTTATGCTAGCACGCTATTTGGAATAAACACATTTTGGAGAAGGTAGCTGACCAGACAAGCGCGTAACACAGTGTTTCCACGAGACATACTTCATCTATATTTCAGAAAGGCTGCACTTCAGTAATATTTTGATTGTCATAATGAAGCTAACTCATGAAACCCAAAGGTGGAAGACTATTTATTACAGGAGTTTAAAGTCTTTCTACCATCTTATTTTGAGCCATATATTGTTATTTTTTGATTGTTAGTCAAGCTTAAAGGGGGTATATCTCACTTCATTTTCAAAAGGCATACATTGCAACATGCTAGTATCTTGTACTGCCATATGTTTAAGCAGTAATTAATCCCCCTGAGGAAGCGACATATGTCCCTTCACGAGTACTACCTGTTCCATGACAAAACACTCTGGTATACGAGGGTTTTCTCAAATGAGATTTGAGTTTAAAATGATGGCTTCCCCTGTTTCAGACAGCTCTCTGGTCACTCAGAGATCCAACCTGTCGGGCCCCGTTTGCAGTTGGTCAATAGCGTGAAATTGCATGTCAGGATCCTTTGAAATTAATTGATTTTTGTGCAGAAATGTTGAAGCAGTAAATGCTGCTCCGCCCTGCCCCCTTACACATTTAGTTTGGCAATGAATCGCTTACTTTAGCTTTTTTTTGTACCATTTCATTTCTTACAAGAGAGTGCTTTTAAATCTTCAGTTAATCAGACTTCTCTCTATGCAAAATGGTTTTATGTATGCAGAAGCGGGAATATAAAGCGGCATACATTAGTGCGTGGGTTCAGTGTGGGTGAGGGGAGGGAGGTTTATTGTCAGGGTTAAAGGAGGTGGGCTCGGGTTATATCGCTACCATTCTACTCGAGCGGCTTAAGCAATTGAAAGAGGGGATTTTGCACATTCAGTCGGAGGGAAAGCTGATAAAGAGTCTGAGCGATAGGAGGTTAAGAACTCTGTGCTCCACTCTCTTTGTGAGAGACTCAATCTGTACTCTCACTTTTCATCAAACTTTCTTTTCCTTCCCACAGTCCCTTGAGTGAGCTGTCTAGTAGAGGGAGCATGCAGGGAGAGACATGACGGCCGGCTTCAGCTCCAGCTCGCTGCTACTGATGCTGCAACACGAGAGAGGGAGCGGGGGTGGGCTGGAGGGGACACATGCCCAGTGGTGATTCTTGAGTCTGTTGGGGCCCGAGGCAAAAATGTATTGGGGGGCCTTCCGACCAGCGTTCATCAACATTATATCTACCAGGGTCCAGAAGCATGCTTATCCCCTTCTTAACTTATATTGAAAAGCTTTGGTTTTCACAGCAATAATACGTGCAATGCTTAGCAAGTCAACAAGAGTGAGTGGGGTCAGATGGGGCCTCCTTTAGGGAGGTTTCCTACTGTCATTGCAAAATTTACACATTTTGAGCCACAGCTGTGATTGAAGGTTTGTCAGCCCTCTGGGGCCCCAAACAGTTGCCTGCCCTGCCTGTTGACAAGCAGCACCTCTGCAGGTTTCACCCAGGAGGACATCAGGGGATTATTTAATGAATTATAATATTAACGATTATAAAAACACAGTAGTTAATATAACACATTTATGTCTTTTCCCAAGTGGCTGATTGTGTTTACTTAACGTCTACAATCTTAAAGGCCGGAGCGACGACGCTGCTTCTTCGTCTTCTCTTTTACCACTTTTAATATCTGTTGTTAAACTTTTATTTTCATCCAGCGCAGCACTACCACCATATGTTGTTCATAAACTGTCAGCAGCTGAAGAGCCCAACGCTACAACTCATTATGTAAAGTATAAGGTCCTGTTGTAACACAGGGGTTCCCAAACTTTGACATTTGAATGACCCGCATATCACATTAGCCTGACATGGGGACCTGATCTTGCAAAGTTTCTTAATTTCCTTGTACTTTACGAGAGCAAATATCAAAAATGAATCACAAAACGTCTTAGTATATTATTTGACTTTTATTAACGATCAATAATTGTGTTATTTGTTTCATTCAGTGTCTTTTTTTGTTGTTGAAAATGTTGAGTTGGCGAGGATCTCGAGGCAAAGAACCCTTTTCATCATGGCCATTCTTACTTGCAGAAGTTGTGTTTTATGCGTGTGGCTCTTTAGTAGCTGAGTCGTGTTCAGTCTGGTTGCCTGGTGGTCTTTTTTTTTTTTCTTTAATAAATCTTTCCATTGAGGAGGCAGGTAGCTAGTTTTCAGTGGTACAGCAGAAATGTCTGATATCAGTGTCACTCTCATAGTGGCAGCTTGATTCTGATTGGCTTAAGTAGTCTTTGTTATTATTATTTTTTGAATAGAAGGATCGTTATTGAAAACGGACACAGATTGCGCTGTTAAGTTATTCATCACATCTAAAAGAGATTATACATTTTTTTGGTCAGAAATAATGTTAAAAGTGCAAAATTTTCGCAACCCCCGCAGTATCCCTGGCGACCCAATGAGGTGTCGGGACCCTGACTTTGAAAAACACGGATTTAAAGGTGCACAACGTAGATTTGGTAGTGAAATATGAGAGTTGGAGAAGTAAACTAATTATCTGCTATATTTTCTGAACTGAATAAACAAACTTTACTCAACGGAAAAAATGGATCCCTGAACACTGTTTGGAGGTAAAAAGCGACCAGGAGAGTTAAGGTTTCACTGTAGCGGACCCCCCACCATAACGTCACGTGTAGCATTTTATCTTCAAACAGTGATACAAGGATCTAAGGACAGTTTGTCTACTTTCACAATTCTCTACCAAAACTCCATAGTGCACCTTTAACATTAGGCAACCATCATTTGTGTATCTGCTCTGTCCAGCAGCGGTATCCGCCCTAAATGAAACCCTTTGGTACGCACATGCCCCGTGTCAGTAAATGACCCTGTGATTGGCGTTGTCAGGGGTTAGTATGGATGAATTATGAAATGGTATGAGGGAGCTCTTTGCAGATATTTGCACTGCTCATCCGCTTGATTCTCTATTCTTTCTCTTCTTTAGAAATACAATATATAAGTGTATCTTCATGTTTATCTCTTTTAAATCTAAATCAGTTTTTGTGTAACTTTACTTAGTTTGGATAGCTTTGTTGTTAAAAGGTGTCGTACCGTAAAGACTCGTCTTACCAAAGCGATGACACACACCATCTGTTTAACCTCCGTTTAGCAGCAGCGACCCACTTTGCCCATTCATCACACCACAACCAAGCACAAAAAAATCAAGGTAGCAGGCATGAACACAAACACATATTCATCAGTGTAATTAGCAGAGGAGTCTGCTTGTTCTGGGGCGGACCCAGAAGGTCTGGCTGTCAGATGCACGTTTTTAAAAAGTGGAACATTTTTACCAGCTCGAGCTTCTCATCCTGTTCCACCTCAGACACCAGAACCAAGAACAAAAAAAAAAAGAAAAAAAAAAAGACCCAAACAGAGCCTGGTTGGGGCTGACTGTCATGTACCCAAGGTAACGTCATGACCAAACAGCACTTCCCACAGTTTCCTGGGGGGCGGGGGCCAGCTGCCGGGCAGGGGAGCCTCTCTACAGAGCGGAGCAGCACGGTGCCATGCAGACACTGTGTGTTCATCCAGTTCAGTCCTCCCACAGCTCTCCGGCCTTCAGCCACATCTTCTCAACTGGTCAAATCTACACGTCTGTCTGAACGGCTTCTCAAACAATTTGCTCTTCTCTATTCTGCTTCTGGGAGCGCAGATATTTGGCTTTTTAGATAAATCTCCTCGTTTGATAAAAAACACTTTTTATGTCCACCGAAGCTTTAACGTGATTATGTCTCAGGGCGAGGTTAAACCATTTTTTGATCTGAGATATTTTCAGCATGATTCAATAAAATACAATTTAGTGTAAAACCTTTGGGGATATTAGAGAGCATGCAGTCAAAGTTTGCATGCAACCAGCCAACATGGGGGAAGTTATAAGCTACTACGTCCCCTAAAAGATCGAGGTAACCAACGGACTCAAAGGGTCATTTCATCACTTTCTCATCTACCTCTTGTGCAATCTATCACTGCAGACAGTTTGGCTTTATTCTTCAAATTTCAAGTTTTCTGCCTCTGAGATTTTACCCTCTTTCATCTATTTATTTTATTTCTACAAATGTCTTTATGTATTTTGAGCTAAATCACAGCAACGTCATCTTAGATCTGCCTCGTGTCTTACAAAACAAAGACTTTAGTATTCAATTTCAGCAAAATCTTTTTTTTTTAAGATTTATTTTTGGGCCTTTATTATGGAGACAGGAGAGTGGGTAGAGAAATCAGGGAGAGAGAGAGAGTGTGGAGTGGCCACAGGTCGGATTTGAACCCGGGCTGCATGCTTTGAGGAGCGTAGCCTCTGTACGTGGGGCACACACACTAACACTTTCTCAGTCTCCTTTATTTTCTGAAATGTATCTCATTATTTAACGAAAAGACACTCTTGGAAAAAGCATGCAACTCCAAAAAATTTGAATTATTTTAAGGATACATCGAATCTATAACGATGTGTTAAAAGAAGTCAGATCAGGTTTTTAATAATAAAATAATAATATCTGCTCTGACACTTGTCATACATCACAAGAAAACGGTAAGAATTCAGATTGATCCCTTTTTTAGATTCATTTGCGTTTAAATTCCACATCCAGGTATTCAGCTGATCTTACAATTTAACTGATTATTTCTATTATTTGGTGTAATTTAAAAAAAATCTAACTTTGTTTAGGTTGTGCAAGATGACAACTCGGATAATTAAATCCTGCACAAAAGAATCCAAACTATCTGCATGGAAAGATACAACTATAAGTACGGGAGTTTTTTATTTTTATGATGAACTGGCCCTTTAAATCAGCTCAAACCACCTTGTGTTTTTTCTGTTCTCAGCTATTAAGATGCATTTATAGACATGCTTTCCAGGACTTTAAACCATCACTACCCAGTGCTGGTATGTTTGATTTTTAATGAGGAAAGACGGTCATTTGAGGATGCAGCATATCGTTGTCACATGCATTCTTAAGGATAACGGCGACAGACTTATTTAAATGATAACCTCATGTTTACGTTAACCTGTTTTCTTTTTTTTCTCTCTCCACTTGTTGAGAAGATATGGCATTAGTTTGGCATTAGGAAACAAAACCAAACAGGCAGGAAGCTGCTGAGTTCTCACTCTCACCCAGTCTCACCCATTTGATCCGTCTCAGGTGTTCTGGGTGGGTGTGCTTACCTGTTCAGACGGCTGTGAAGAAGTGGGGAGGGGGGGGAGGGGGGAGCATGCAGGAGCAACATCCTCATTCATCAATCAGATCATTCAAATCCCGCTCAGTCCCTCCTGCTGGACTCTACCAGTCAAGCATCCAGCATCATGCACAGAGGCCCCCATGCACGCTCGCGGGCCTGGTCAAAGAGCAACGTTGACCCCCAGCAAAAAGTGGGACTTGTGCCTTTAAATAGAGGAGGGGGGGCAGGCAGAGGCGTCTACCTTGCTGCATGAGAGCTCCAACTCCGAACCAGAAACTATTTAGCAGGGTGAAATTGTTTTCCACTACATCCGAGTCGGGGTTGCAAGGGTGGGGGTTATACCACTCGTAGGGACTAAACCTGTGACAGTTAACAGAGAACACACACACACACACACACACACACACACACACATATATGTTTACTGCAGTGGCATAAAAGACACAAGAGAAGACAATAAAAACAGACCGAGAGCGGTCGTCCTACCTGGGGAGACGGGGGAGAGAAAGCAAAGGTTAGTAAGTCGTGTGCAGAGAGGATTCAAATGAAGAAATGCCTGAGATCATTTCCTGAGTCTGAAAGCGTCTTTATATCTAAACGTGTGTGAGTGTGCATAAACACCTCAGAGGGCTGCTCTCTTATTGGATTAGTATATTAAGAGTTTATTCACAATATCAACACTAATAAACTAATTTTCCTCCAACATCATGCTCATCGTGGAAAGTTAAACTGTTTTCATCGTGCACTGGTAAATTGTTCTGCATTTTAGTTACTGATTTGTTAAAAAATCAAAACATACTTTGTCATTACACAGTTTCATAAATGTTCAGCAACTGAAAAGATAAAAGATGATGAAAATCAGGAGAGACTGCAGGCCACGTTTGAAAGTAAAACAACTTCTTTTGTACGCTATTGTTGCCGTCAACCACTTTCAACATAACGTTACAGTCAGGAAGGTTTTCTGTTGTTTTATTGACTTCACATGGAAACATTTTTTATTTAAAGTCTTAATATGTGATTTTTCACTCTTAAATGTAGAAATCAAGTATCTCCTCTGAAAATAACTCTGTGAGTCATGACTGTCTACAATGGGTGTAACACCCGAGTCCCACTGTCTGTGATGTTTTCAGAGTTTTCAGAGTCCTATCTTCAGTTTGTTTACATCGCCCGGACGGCCGGCTGACTCCTCCCCTCGCGTATAAAAGTTGTTTAATTGAGGGACTAGAGAAAAGAAGAATAACATACTGTACTCACTGCTTAACTGTGTTTCTAGATCACGCTCATTTCAGGTAAATTTACATGCAGTGTGAAGATACGAGCATAATAAAGATCGCTAGCATTAGCATGCTAACACAACAATGCAGCGCGAGTTGTTTTGGTTTCATGCTGGTGCTCAAGGGCGACATCTGCTGGATCAAAAAATCACATATAAAGCCTTTAAGGTAGAGTGAGAAATTAGCTGTTTGCATTCATAAATGCAGGAAAATTCCAACTTTTCAAAAAGTTTTCAGGAGTTTGGTTACGGATGTGAAAGCATCTTCTGACAGTTTTTTGCCTTTACATTAATGCTACTTGTAATCGGATGTTTTTACAGCATTAACAAACTTTAAAAACTTTCTCAGGGGGCTGGCAGGAAAAAGTACGGGAAAAGGTTTGCATTCACACATGCAGCTCAGCCCGGCAATTTCAGGAAATTTCAGGAATTTTTTTGCATGTGTGAAAACACCATAAGAATACAGGAAGTTAACATTCATCATTTTCTTTAAAAAGGATTCCGCTAAAGCATCTTAACAAAGCAAAGCAAAACCTTTACACTGTCCCAAACATCACGGTGATGTTTCTGTCCCAGTGAGAGATTTCAAACAGCTTACAGGAGCATAACAGTGTCTTTGCCCCACATTCTCACAGAGCTGTTACACATAGCTCCTTTATGATGTTGTTCTGCCTCTGATAGCACCTTTATTGTCGGGTCAATGACTGAACAACTTAGCCCCCACCACTCTGCCTCGGTACCTTTTTCACAGATCAGTAAGGTCCAGTGAAAGCGTAACGATCCTACTCTTGAACTGGCTCTGGGGCGTTATTAAATATGTTGTTTCTTGAAAATGTTGCCCGAGGTGTCTCTGGGATTTTTAATATTCAGTTTTTTTTCAGGTGCTGACCAAATAGGAAAAAGTGAAATGTTTAGTCAGATCTTCACTTATAGAATTAACGATCTGGGACATTAAAGTCCAACTTTATAACAGCATGCCTCCATTTTTGAGACAGAACAGTGAACAGAGTCGGAAATCAGGCACATGGAGAGTGGGGAACAACATGCGGGAAAGGAGCCACAGGTTGGACCTAAACGAGGACTTCAGCCGGGGTGCTGGTGGCCACTCGGTCACCAGCGCCCCAGCATTCCAGCTTCTCACTGTTTGCATGATGTCAGAGGAAAACTTGCACTGTGTGAATACAGCTGGTTGCTCAGTTGTCGATTTGGATTTCTCCTTTTAGCTCAAGCCCTAAAAAATGATTCTTCCCCTTCACGTCTCTGTGTGTTTTTAAGGTTTAAATAACTCGCAATACCGGGGAAGTGGGCTTGAATTAACCACCACTCATATTCCCAAAGTGGCTCCTTGTGTAGGAGTGCTCATATCAAAAGGCAATTCCCCTCGGTAATTTAATCGATGGGGTCCAAAAATAACTCCATTGTCAGCCGAGGAAAAGAACTAATAATCCTTATAATCTTGGAGGAGCATTAATATTCAGCAGATCAAACGGTTCATTCCCATCGTGCCCACGCCCGGCCCCGGCGCTCCCCCCTCGCTCCGTGCACTCGTCAAGCAGAGAGATTTCTCATTTATTCATATTAAATAAAAGTGACATCACATTAGTAAAGGTTGATTGGTCTACAATTAAGCATCCTGACCTGATTTGGTTTTGCGCTGGAGTACGGGAGGAACAGGGGACCCTAACTCCACTCAGGCTGTTTAACACACACACAAGGGTTTGGCTAATCAAATTGCGATGCATAATGTAGACTTGTCTCAGTGAGGGTCTTTTTGTTTTACTGTGCAGGGGGAGTCAGAAGCGATAACCTCTGGAGGATGCAACATCTGCGTGGAGGATAATGCAGATGAAACTGCTAAGGCGCAGCGTGTCGAGGCTTTGATCCATTGTCCTCGGGGGGTAAAAAGACGGCAGGACTGCTCTGAATACTGCAATGCACGACTCTGTATGAAGATGTATGGCTGTATACCGATGAAATGACAGCATCATAACCGTGCCCTGTCATTGACTAATGGGCTTTTGCCATTATAATGTGGTTAGCACTAGCGTTCCTTTTCAACCCCTACATACATATCGTGTAGCGACGCTCAAGGACCCCTGAATGTCCCCGTTATTCCCGCACCGAGAGAGAATCCTTGGCCTTAAATCAATCCGTCTGCTCACTCAATTTGTCCCCAGATTTGCTTGCTTGTCAATTTGCAATGCCAAATTGAGTTCAACTGAACTGCGACCTTGGAGTCCGCGTATGTGACGATGTGACCCAATCCCTTGTGCCGAGGTCTCAGAGTGTATTTCCTCCCAATCATGTTGAGAAAAGCCAATTACATCTCGCCGTGAACACGGATGAGTGAAGTTGTCAGTGCCCGTGCCGGGTTGATGGGAGTGGCTGGTCGGACCCTACGTTTGCGGCGGCTGTTTGGGTCAGAGAATGCTAAACCAATGCCGTTTTACAGGAGACGACACGGCTTAGCTGCTTGGCCTGTTTCGCTGTCATTTTTGATCCAATTACACTGCCCTTACATTATCTCAGGTCATCTGAGCTGCAGAGGGAGAGAAACTTTGAGCAAGGTCAGTGCTGAGATAAGAGCGAAAGGGGGGGGGGGTTGGGAAAAAAAAACAGAAATTCACCAGCAGGGCAGAAACAATGTGAGGCTTTTATCTTCTTTTTAGGAGGGGAGGGGTCACTGCAGAAAAAACTCCAGCCATGATGTGCACGATAACAGAGACGGATCAACAAAGTCAGAACAGTCCTGCTGCTTTGTCACAGAGTGAGAGACTGTATATGTCAACACGTCGGCTTTGGAGGTATCCTCCTCAACCTGTTGGAAGGTTTTATTGTAGACTTTTAAACTTGTACTGGCCTCTGAACAAAGCAATTGTAGGGACTGAGTTAAAACCAGGAAGAAGAGATTGTCTTTGAATACTGATCTCTAAACCCCTCTCTAACCCTAACCCTAACCCTAACCCTATGTTTTCAGCATCAATGTTTCTATCCGGCAGATCTTACTTAGAAGACAGCTCTTGACTCTGACAGGAGTTTCAACAACATGATGAAGGGTTGTCTTCAATATGAGCACGTACTCAACCAAAGGCTTGTCATTCAGAGACTGAGGACGCACAGACAACACCTCGATGTGAGCACACAGGGATCTATTCTAACTTTGAGGAAGGCGGTTGAGAGCTTGATGTGTATATCAGGACTTGAAATTATTGCACAAATGTTCTGATTGATCACCATCACTATGTTTGACCTCTTGCTTGACCTTTAAGTTCACTAAGACTAACACGGTGATAATGATCAGGCTGAAGCAGGATGTGCTCGAAGCAGCACCGGTGCTTCTAGTGTCAGGGAACATAATAGCAGTTACAACCAGTTACAGTCAGTGGATATACAGTTACAGGGCAGGTAGCAGTACAACATGTGGTCATATTTTTTTTGCATCCATGTGGAACTGTGAAAGACTTAAAACATGGCAGAGATAAGCTGCTCTATCTTCTGTGTGAGTCCCGTCAAGAGTGTTCGGTTTCTGTCACACATCCAAACAGTCAGTCTCACAGTTCAGCACAAACACAAGCACACATAGATCAAATGTGTAATGTGTTACACACACAGATATCAACAGTTTATTTAATGCACAGTGGAACTAAACCCTGGGAGAAAGTCAGTCCTAAGTGTGTCTCACAAATGTTTCTGAAATGAGAGAAATGTCGGTGATATAGTATTAAGTAGAACTCACTGAACAGGGGGGTTGCTGGCCTACCACCGCCTTGGTTGTTTACAGAGGCGAATATAGAGTCTATTGGGGACCTATGCAAAAAACCATTGGGGGGGCCTTCCAACCATCATGTCTGCTAGAGTCCCAACGCTTATGGTCCCCCCTAATGGTCTGGGGGCCCAAAGCAGTTGCCTGCATTGCCTGTTGACAAGCAGCGCCTCTGGTTGTTTATGGTAAGTATGTTTGTGTTATTGTGTTTGAGGTTTTGGGCTGGATATGAACGAATATTACAAACCCCAACGTCCAACAATAACCCAAACAAACTGATCAAACCAGAGGTAGACCATCAACTCTAAAGGCCTATAACTGTTTTAACAGTAAGGTCTATATTTGTTGGGATGCTTTCTGTAATGTTGTCAGAATAAAAATCTGAGCCTGTCAGTGACAAAAACAAGAACTTCTAGTGAATACATTTTGATCAGGAGCATTTTGGATGTCACAACTATCTGTTCCTGGCAGTTGGCTACAGAAATCTGCATACGCATTTTGTAAATTCTGTGCACCCATTTGTCATTTTGGACCAATAAAAACATTAAATATTGCCCATGTTAAAAATACCACAATTCCTATTTAACTGACATTGCCATGGTTAAAAGACACCAACCAAGTCATTCCTCTCTTTACCCTGACAATGTTGGCCCCCTGCCTTGGTGTCCTATGGCCCTCACCTAACGTCATTTTTAAGGCTCATTTAAACTCCAGTCGGATGTGCTTACAGATATGGATAGAGCCTACGGTCTGTGCTCTGAATTAATTTGATCTGTATTTCTGCATGTTTCTGAGAAGGTTATAAATACTGACCAAACGTTGCAATACCAACAGAAATCATGGGGGGCAGTGTTGAGCAGTGTGGCGAGCAGTTAAAGACAGACCAGCAAAACTCAACAAAATAAGAAAACTTTGGAAAATGGCGGACCTTTTTGAGGAAAGATTGTGCAAGTTAGTCAGGAACTATAGATGTATATATATATATATATATATATATGATGTTACCTTGCCTGGCACATGGACAGAAAACTACAACTGAACACCTGGGCTCGGAGATCGGACTGGAAGCGAGTGTCAGTTTGACAGCCATTAAGGAGAAGTGAAGGACTGTGCAAGACGGCGCCCTCTAGTGGATGCATTGTTTGACATCCATCTTAATATCAAGGACATTTGGGAGTGTATGGATAGAGACGTTTATATCGTTCAAAATGTAGGTTTCTATTTTTATACGTAAGCTTGAAAGATCGTTTAGAAGGCGGAGATTAGACGGGAACTGAATGTAAGTTTGGAGTAGGAGAAGGGAGGTGCGAGCAAGACTGCGCCCTCTAGTGGATGTATTGTTTGACGTCGTCCCAACATAAAGGATGTTTGGGGGTTTATGGGTAGTGATGGTTATACCATTTTAAACCGTAAGTGACTATTGCAGGGTTGTTCGTCACTGACAGGAAACTGAACCTTGATCAGATGTAGCTTAACTGATTAATCTATCTACCGGCATAAAAAGCTTCTAAATATATCTGAGACCACAGGGGGGGGGGGGGGGGGGGAATTTGCCAAGCTACCACTGGCGGTATGTGAGTTCAGGGATTACAGAATCCATACACAAATTTACTTCCAGTTGTATCATGGCAAGTAGATAGTTTTTTATTCTGCAAAGGTTAAAAGATAAAAAGATTTTCCCAGTGTAAACAGGAAGTATTCTTCCTCTAGAGGGCGTTGTGAGCAAACGTCGTTGATCGCTCCCGGAAGTATTTCTGGGGATTTTTTTTTTTACTTGTTGAATCGTTTTGATGAGCGGCACAAACTAGATTTTAAAAGAGTAACCTGATGCCGAGCAGTAACACACGATTCTGTCGCGGTTTGGTCGTCTGCCTTTCTGGTTTTTCTCATTTCATGAAAGTTTGTGAGACAGTTTGAGTTTCTTATAATCTACAGCAAAGACATGCAGCTGTATCCCATCATGCATCTGTGTATACAGGAGAAAAAAGGAGGAATAAAGTGAGGGGGGGAAATTTGAACACTTACCCAAACACTTACTTATTGTGATATTTTAAAACAGATAGGTGCATATTCTGAGCCAACTTAGATGACAGTTGCCGCTTTTTAAAAACTCTCATGTGTGATCATATCGCCAGTAACATCGTAAAACACGTGTGTTAACGGTAAAACTGTCGGGTGCACGGCTGCAAGACGGCCCGAAGTCTCACCGACAGTTTCACGGTTAACATACCTTTCTTCCTCTCTTTTTTTTTTCTTCACCGTGCTTCAAACTGCAGCTACGAGAAAGACACTTCACCGAGCAGCTTTCAGAAAAAAGATTCTGCAAGAAGACAAAGCACTAAAAGCAGTCGAGTAATTTCACCTGCTAAACTGTAAAGACAAAGTAAACCTGGAGAGGATGAGCAGAAAGAAAACAGTAGACTGCTTTAATGTGCTGTGAATTCCTCCAAGAGTTCCTCTTGGTCCTGAACATCCAACCCTAACTCGGTAATTTAAGTGCTTTCTGCAGAAGACGTGTCTTTACTTTACTGTTGATCCCACCTACATGACTGACCCCTGATCACCTGTTGGTTGTTTCAGGCCCTGTCATGGGAATGTTCTTGTTTTTTCATTTGAACTAAAGTTATGATTTGAGTTCATTATTTCGGATTCGGCATTCCCACTTTGAATCAATACAACGTCCACTCACCCATCCCTAAACGTCTGCAGAAATACTTTCACAGTTCATCAACAATACACGCCTGCAGAAATGTTAGCAACAAGCCTCTGCAGAGCAATGAGCTCGAAATCTGCAGCACTCTCTCACACTGGGTTCAGTCTCTGTGAACAAAGCGTAAGGCCATTTGAACTCGGGGTGTCAGCGATTAACTGCAGTGTGAGACCTGTGAGTGCAGGTCACAGCCCCGTTTATTAGAGAACTTTACTGCACAAGAAGAGGAAGAAAATCCAAGGCAGCTGCGGAAAATCACCCTTAATGAGGAAGAAAAAACGACCAAAGGTTCTTTATGTTTTCACATCCCGGCACAGCAAAGACGTCTGGACTGATGCATTTGGTCTTCATCATTATGGATTCTGAGCTTTTCATGGACACCAGAGACACTCATGACTAAGAGAGTACAGTTAAGTTTGACATCCGGAGCAAAAAGTTACAAGGACTGTACGATCACATTCGCCTCTTCATCTCTTCTGTGAGGTGACAGCTCATAAAAAAATCTAACAAAGCAGACATTGTGCTTGTAAGTCGCCGTTGCTTTTAGCTTTTAAAACAGGGAAACAGTGAATAAAAAAAGGCATGGCGTTTATCTCTGAGTCATAGTTCTGTTTGAAGCAAGGTGAAGGAAACAAGAGCAAAGAAAAGACAGCATGAACTCGGAGACACTGGGGACAGTGAGGGAAAGGTGGGGGGGAGGAGGGCGGCAGTGTTCACATCGAGCTCCACACATCCCACACACACACACACACACACACAGCTGCATGAGTGTACAATCTCGCACACACACACACACACACATGCACACACAACCCTCAAACGGCTGATAGGCCTAAAACTGCTCTATCTAAGGTCTGTTTGTGTCTCCTGTGCTTTCATCTACAGATGTGAGTGTGGAGAAAAAAAAGGTAAAGATTGAGTTATTCCTTCACTTTGAAAACACAGAGCTGAGCTTTGATTCATGACCATTGATTTAGCTTTCACTGCCTGAAGTCAGCGTGGTCGGGACACACTTCCTGTAATTAGACGGGATTAGCCTGTGGTTGGCTAGCTGAGGCGAGGCCTGAGCGATGATTGTGTCTGACTGTGTGTGAAGCTGTGACCCGCTCGGGAGCGACATGTTACCTGGCTATGACAAACAGCACACAACTGACACCCAAGTAGGCCAGCAGAATATACATCCAGATATCGGGCGAGAGGGGGTTGAGGAAGGAGAAGACCCCAGGGTTGGTCCCGTTGGGCTTGCGGTACAGTATACTTATACCCAGCGTCATGAAGGGCTTGGAGAAGTCGATAACCTTCTCGCGGGCGTACGTGATGGCGAGGGGAGCCACTGCCAGGTCAGCTCTCTGTCAACAGTAAAAACATAAAAAGGAAAGAGAGATAGGCCATAAGTCACGGGGAAGAGGAAGCATTTAGAGGCAATCAAATTAAGAAAACAGGGTCTTTACACACTACGGATTCTGTCCCGAGGCACTTAGCGAGAAATTTAAAGCCCTCTTTTTCTCTCCAGACATCAAGAATACACCCCAACACTAAACTCTCCCTGAAGACTAAATCATAGCTTTGACTTCTTGTCTCTACAGACTTCATTCTTTTGTTCAGTCGGGTTTAAGATAAAAGCTGTGCTATCAATTCACTTTCTCTTAGCAGACTCTTTTATCCAAAGCGACGTACATCAGAGAGTAAGTACAACACAAGCAAGGATCTAGAAAAAAGGGAACAATGTCAGTAAGAGCAAACGATCAGCTTTGAGTCTGATTGGACACACAGGTGCTGACAGGAAGTGACCAGAGGCAAAGCACAACATTGAGGGCAGTTCTTGAGAGCTCTAATCAGTATAGAAACCATCTTATAAGTCGTCGTTATCAAACAAAAACCATCGTCATTACCATCATCATCATCAATAATATGGAGACCATCATCATTAAGTTAGTAGGTATTCATGAAAGAGCTGGGTCTTTAGCTTTTTCTTAAAGGTGCAGAGGGACTATCACAAGACCGTTGTTAAAAAGACGCATCAGTTGGTGAAGAGTGTAGTCAGAACGGGTCACATGCACAGTTAGGTCCAGCGTTGGTTATCATTTATTGGACTGCTGTCTTTGTCCCAGTGTACATTCATCAGGTGATGATTGATTTATTAACTGCAGTGTGTTTGATTTTGCTGTGATGGGTGGTGAACTACTTCTGGTCGACCTTTTACATCTCAACCCAAAAAAAGTCAACAAACAAGTTACCAAGTGGAAAAACTGGTTGTATGTCGAACAGTGAAAACATGGTTAGGCTACATTAGATTTAAACGACCTCCAACCAGGACTTCCTTTTTCATGTAGCGTTTACATCTGTAACAGAGCTTCTTCTCCAGGGGGTTTAAATAGACCCCTGAAATGCTCCTGATCAGCTGATTCTCTGGACTCTCAGGCCTCATCAGACCCACTTGGTGCCCTAGGCTAGATTTTAGGTGGTGCCCCTTATATTGCAAGCGATTCCCCCACCGGTCACACTATTCATACACTTACAGAAAACTGTCATACAGCTTTATGTTTTACAGCTTTTCCATTATTTAAACCTGATATTTATCGGTACGATCGGTGTCACTCATGTCTGATAACTCCTCCTCCACAAAGAGCAGGTATCGATCAGCATATGTGAGGTAGTGATGTTGTATTGGCTCCTTTTGTTATATCACTGAGTAAGAGCATGAAAATTACATTAGATAAAATAACATGTTTCCTTCTTTGTTTTTATTATCTTCAACTTTTCTTCCTCACTCATTTCGGGTGCCAGGACGCCCCCTATGGATGGCAGGCGCCCCTAGAATTTGTTTATATTGCCTATTCCCCGACTGAGCCTGGGCCTATAGTCCCCATAAAGACAGGTCTTTTTTTTAAAAAAAAAAAGCTTTCTGTGCGTTTTGGTCTTTCATACATGCAAACTGTGTTTTAGATCACTGAAAACTCCGTCCAGGATGAAGATTTATAGAAACTGACACAACTAGAACCGACGGCCAACGATCTCCTTGGTGTGTTAGGCCCTTAAGGTGTTTATGTGTAGACGGGGAAAACAGAGTTTTGGGCTTGTAACGTCACACTGTGCATCACACAATCTATTCCACTGCAAAAACTTCATAAGGCTTTGAAGGCCTATGGAGATGATGCATTTGAGTGCATTTTTAAGAAGCAGTGTTTTTGGATATATGCCATAAAAAAGCCAAAACATCACTTTTAAAAACAATATTTTTTACTCTATTTCCTTTTTAGGTAAGCACTGAATGCGTGCTTCTATGCAATGCACGTGCATTAAAGATATAGAGAGAGGGGACGTATAGCGCCTGCACAGGAAAGTCATGTTACCATATCTGGGCTGAAAAGTGTGTTGTGCTGTTGACAGTTAATAAATCTCAGGCTGCAGCGCGACTATAAATGCTAAACATTCACAGCAAGGTCAAGTGCTTCATTTCTCAAAGATGTATCCTTTTTGTCTCATGAAGGTTGCCATACATCACTCAAGGATAAATTGACTCTGCTCGCATGCTCACAGTTGGGAAACCTGAAAAATTCATGCTGATATCAGCCATCTCTGAATGTACCCAGACTTCTCTAACGCAGCCCTGCATGCATGCAGAAAAAAAACCATCAGGATGTGTCGACTGTGTTGGAGCAGACCGGAGATAACTTTGGCAGATTTCTCCGACTGGATGTTTCCAACTTGTTCAGTTTAATTCGGCGTTTCTTCCTCAAACTGAACCTCATTCTGTGTGAGTGCACATTCCCCCGGCCTTCTGAGGGGCCTGTCTGCTGCAATCACCATCTGTCTCAGTCAAGCCAGGAAGTGGGGCAAGCCCATGCTTGAACATCGTCGTCGCTAGGGGAATGGGGCCCTTCACCCATGAAAAGACCAGACGATCTGTCACAACAGCCAATCACTGCTCTGATCAAGAGCAGAGACAGAAGCCCGGTCTTAAGGAGAGCTGACCCCTCACGGGTTGCTTCTTCTAACGGAGGGTCAGATATCGACCGTTGACCAAGCAGTACGAGACATTTTTCTGCCCATGCAGTTTATCCTGAGTGTGTCTTTGTTGGGCGTAATGATCTACGCCGTGAGCAGATTGTGTGTGTGTGTTTTTAATAAGCTCTGTGGGGGAAACTAGTCACAGCAGAATCTATGCTATCCTCGCATCACTGTACTTTGAAAAAAGGGGCTCGTTGTTACCTCCTGTTACACGTTTTAATGATATAGAAACGTCTTCCTTTTTGAACATAAAGAACAAAAAGGTCTGTCTCTGTCGGAGTTCCTTTCTGTAAAGTTGTCAGACACCTAAAAAATAAAAGTCTGAGCCTGTCAGTGATGAGAACATGAACTTTTAAAGGAGCCAGTGTGGCCTGTTTCACAGCTGCAGTATGAAGCAATCTAATGGAGCAGTTTGAAACTTTTTGTACTCATAAGTCACTTAGACCCAGTGATTCTCAAAGTGGGGTCCCAGGACCCCCAGGGGATTGGGGGGTCCGCGGAATAATTTACAAACAATTGTAAATGAATTGAAAAAAGCATATCTACAAACTGGGACCAATATAATCAACCATTTTGTCCAATACTCCCGCCCACTTTAGTTTTGTGCCATTAGATCAATTCTGATATGATCGTGACATGAATAAAGGATTATCTTATCTTATGTCTGTCACTTCATAGTGTGCAACAATCAAAAAAAAAAACACCACAGAGGCAACATTTTCTCAAAGTTTATAAAAATGAATTACCTGGAAAGTATAAATGTAGCCTAATTTTATCATTGCAAAGTACTTCATAGTACATTATTACCGGAGGTGTCAAGTAACGAAGTACAAATACTTTGTTACCTTACTTCAGTAGAAATTTTGGGTATCTATACTTTACTGGAGTAATTATTTTTCAGCTGACTTTTTACTTCTACTCCTTACATTTTCAAGCAATTATCTGTACTTTCTACTCCTTACTTTTTTAAAAATAGCCTCGTTACTCCTATTTCATTCCGGCTTCTCATCGTTCAAAAAAAACACAAAAAAACAAAAACCTATCCAGCTAAATCGCGCCATCCGGATAGAGTGAATTTGACCATACAAGGGTAATTGTTACTAAGCCTGCCCTGGGGTACACCAATTTTCTTGTCCAGTTTTGTTTTCTTACATCCGTTGCCCTCACAGATTCCTGCAGCTAAGCGTGGATGAACATTTACATTCCAATAAAGGCTATTGATAACAAGCCTCTGAAGTTTGACTTTTTGCACCATTACAACACTTATAGGCAACTAGTCATCATATCTTCCTCTCCATGAAACACATGTTAATGCTCAGTAGTTCACATATATGGTTCTTTAATGTGTTTGCATTGTACTAAAATGCGTTCATGTTCAGCTGTTGTCCTTAATGGCATTTTTTTCCCCCTTACATTACTTTTACTTTTATACTTTAAGTAGTTTTGAAACCAGTACTTTTACACTTTTACTTGTTGTTGATACTTCAACTTCTACAGAAGTCTTTTTAAACTCTAGTATCTATACTTCTACCTGAGTAATGAATGTGAATACTTTTGACACCTCTGATTATTACATAGTATTAATAGCTTATCAACGATACGATAAAGAGGGGGGGGGGGGGGGGGGGGGGTCCTTGGAAATATTTCTCACCTGAAAGGGGTCCATGGTCTAAAAAAGTTTGAGAACCCCTGACTTAGACCCCCCCAAAAAGTCAGCGTACAAAACAGTCTGGGTACTGATTAGACTCATGATCCTGAAATCTAAATAATGAAGTTCAGAGACTCACGTGGTCCATCAGCTCCTTCACCATGCCGTTCCACTGGCCCGTGTTCTCGTCCTGAGCGCCGTACCTCCCGTCCTCCACCAGGCGGACCTCGTACGTGAAGCCCAGGATGCTGGACAGCTCCCTCAGCAGGTCTATGCAGTAGCCCTCGAAGCGGTCGTTCCCGTACAGCGGCTTGTCGGACTTCTTGAACATCACGTACGGCTCCTCCTGTCAGGGGAGAGAAAAAGAGGGAGGAGGAGGGATGAGTCTCCTGCAGTCCTTCACATCTTTTTACCTGCCGATAAGGGCCCGGTATCTGAGAGCCTGTCTGATGTGTGAGATAGACCTGACACACACTGGGCTCGGCACTGTGTGTGTGTGTGTGTGTGTGTGTGTGTGTGTGTGTTTGCCAGCAGTGCCAGTCCTGTGATGTGGGCTACAGGGTGGGTGCAAAGTGAGGCATGACCATAATAAGAGATAATCCCCCCCGTATCAATGACTCTGTGCTCCTCTCAGGCTTAGCGGTTCTGGCTTTGGGCCCGGGCCCAGCTTTCGGGACACCGCATGCTTTGTCAATAAGATAAGAGGCGCTGATAGACGGACACAAAGCGAGAGAGCGAGAGCCGGCACTGCAGCTCTGTTCACACAAAACAGCTGGAGAGATTACTAATGTCTTCTTTTATGCTGCTTCTTTTCCTCCCCTCCCGCCTACTGAACATGTCCTCCACCTCCTCGCTTCCTCCCTCCACCCGCTCGCTTCCTCCCCTCTCTATACCTCGGCTCCACGCACCATCTGTCTCCGTTAGCCTGTAGACGCTCGTTCTCACCCCGCGTCCCTCATTCCTTACGACTCCCTTGTCTCTCTCAGACAAATAAATCCTGGAATATATCCTGTCAGACAGGTGTTGTTTATAGTATAACTGTGGCGATGACTGAAAAAAAAAAAAAATCATTAAAGATTGCTAACAGCTTTGACACATTCCACTGGCTGGAGTTTTTAGCAGCATGCGGGCGTGTAAGACGTGTGCGCGGGGGGGTAAAAAACAAACAGTTTGTTCTTTTCACCGGTAGTGTCAGCCAAACAAACAGACTGCTTTCACAGTTTAGCATAAATATGCCGTACACCGCCGCTAACAGACAGATGTTGAGGATAGCGCTTTCACTGCAGCTCCGTGAGGACACAATGTTCCATTCTGCTGCAAAAATATGTAGAACAGATTAATTTATTTATTTTATAAGTTTGTGTTGCAGATCTGAAAATTATGTCTGGGAAAACATTTTCTACAGGTGCAAAGTCCAGGCATACTTAAAGAGGACATATCATCCCCCTCCTCCACCTTTTCATACAGTCCCCTCCTCCACCTTTTCAAACAGTCCCCTCCTCCATCTTTTCAAACAGTCCCCCTGTGGTCTAAATGAAACATCTGTGCTGTGCTTTGGTCAAAATATAACATGAATCAAGCACCAGAGGAGGTTTGTGACCCTGTATAAACCAGCTCTCTCAGAACGCTCCGTTTTGGTGTGTGTGTCTCTTTAAATGTAATGACCCCCCCTGAGTTTTCCCTGTAGACGTCACTCCTCTGTAGAGAGAATAAAAATCCCCGACCTGTTCAAAAGTTTTATTCTAGGCTGGGGGTGGAGTCCATGGGTGGAGATACCAGGGGAGCGGAGGGGATTTTTTACCAGAATCCCACTGTGACATCACAAGGAGAGCACATTAGAAACAGAGCATTTGTCTCTGTGTTGTAAGACTTATGCAAACAAAGGACTGGATGGGTTTATTTCACATGTTGTGGTTCAGTAGACTCTCAAATAGGGTCAGGGTTACACAAATAAATGTTCAAAAACACTGTACAAGTGGATATTTCATAATATGTCCCCTTTACTTGTTTTTTAGTTTAGAATACAGAACTCAGTCTGAATCGTGGGTATTGCATGTTTTACACCAGAGAAAGCCACAGGTACAATCCATGAAATGATTGTACCTTGTAAAAATAAGAGTTAAGACAATTATATTTTCACAAGAAGAACAACATTAATATTAAGGCTGGTTTAAAATATAGATTCATCAATGCATTGCAATTATTTTATTCCCAATTCAACATCGATTCAGGGAAATCCTGAGATCGATTATTTCCGTTGTAATGACGCCCCTCTCCACTGGGGGCGCTGTGGGTGTCGCCATACTTCTGCATACTTTAATGTTTTATTCTTTGTTTATTAAAGAATAATGCAATGATAAAATACATTTTTTAAGTCAGTTTGTTCTAAACCTTTACAAACAATGCACATATCATTATTTAACAAAAATCAGAAGGTGTGATGAGTTATCTGGGTATTTCGATATCAAAGCATGTTGCTCAATATCGAATCGAATCGTGAGCCAAATAATTGAAATCGAATTGAATTGTGAGGTTGTGGACAAAACCCAGCTCTAATGAATATTTCTGACTTCATCAACCTGCAACAACTTTCCATTTTTAACCCCTTCAGCACCAACAACCGTTAGACGATCAACTTCAGAAGTTCATCATTTCTGTGAGATCGGCAAAACCCCGAAAACCTTCATGAGAATGTCTTCACACTTCTGTAAAAGCAGCAGATCAGAATGTGTAATAACCGCCTCACTGTAACCCCTTTATCTGTTCTATAATTGCTGACTCAGCTCATTTGTATCTAGCCGTAGGTCATATACAGTATGATGGTTTCCTTTTTACCTCTGCAGCTACATGGCTGAAAGGATACTGATGTAATCATGATGAAAAAGCAGAAAACTGTTTCCACACACGGATCAATACCAGAGCGGCTGCAGTGTCAAGACACACAGGACAAACACTGGAACACACGAGTGTTTGTTTGAGCAGACGTAGACGAGAGAGGTAACCTGTAATCTCTCAACAGAAATCATGTGACTGAAAGAAGGCTTTTTGTGCCTTTATTTAGAGACATGACGGTGGATAGAGTCAGAAACCAGAGAGAGAGAGAGAGAGAGAGAGAGAGAGAGAGAGAGAGGGTGGGGAAAGCGGTAAAGGAGCCACAGGTCGGATTTGAACCGGGCTGTCCGCTCTTAAGGACTAAAGCCTCGTTTCCACCAAGCGCTTAGGTTTGGTTTGATACAGTTTGGATCAGTAAGCCCTGATCTTACTTGCGTTTCCACAGCCAACTGTTCCCTTAAACATCACTAAATCACAGCACAACATAGTGGAGACCGCCAACAAATCCAACAAAGAAGAAGAACGCGACGCAGTAAACAAAAAAGAAAGATTCTCGGCAAGGTCTGCATCTCCGAGGCATAAAACAAAAACAGCCTTGAAATGACTCTCTCCAAATCCACGGGACATTTAAACATGGATCCTTTTGAGATTGTTGTTTACTACAGGAAGTGAATATTCTTTCGGCCAATCAACGGACTGCGGTGTTTCTAGCTGCAGCCTTCAGGGTCGGATTGGTACACTTAGCACCCCAACAGAAGGGCACCAAAACAGTTGGACTGTACAGATTAGTTATTTTGGTACCCTTCCCTTTTGACGGTGGAAACACCAATAACTGTGTACCATACCGAACTGAACTCATGTGTCTCTCTGGGTTGCTTTTCAATCAGGAGGCGATGTCAAGAAAACAACTACGAGTCACATACCTGAACAACCCCGAGCGTGACGTCACAGGTAAAAAGGATATAAAAAAAAAAAATTAAATCTGAAATACGCAAAACACTCAGCTGGCAGGTCAGCTTAATGACCCCGGCACACAGATGTGACAGCAGTGTATGACAACACCTTACTCCTACTCATTCATTATAACATCTAACAATCCAAGGAGGGACAAGTGTTTCCCTCACTGCCCATCGCCATGGTAACTGACACCACTGCTGTTTGGATGGTGATGGCATGCTGGTTTGAATCCTTACAGATAGTTCTCTCAGGACTTTGTTCAGGAGGGCAGCATTTATAAATACTGTTAATATAAAAGTGTAAATGAGGATTTTTAAGGGTCTTTATTTTCGTTCCCTTAATGGGTTTATTAAAGTTGTTTGAGTTGAATGGAACGAGCACACTCTCTTACACTTCCTCACCAGAGTGGACTCATAAAACGAGGCACCTTTTGCTCAGAGCTCTTAAACGAGGATGATTTCCATTTAGTGTTTTATTAACGGGGTTGTTTTCCTTTTAACTACAGCGGCTTTTACATGGAAATATTCAACTGATTCTTCTTACAAAGCTCTTTTGCAGAGTATAATTGACATGGCGTTTTTATCACAGTACGGTAGCTTTCAGTAGCAGCTCCCTCTTCCTTATGCAGCGGTATTTGATGAAACATCTGGTGTTTCCACGGCAACGATAAACATATGTCAACGACAAGACACGTCCTGTTACAAACTATACAAATTACAGATTTCTCTGGCTTTGATAACTGTTGGAAATATTTGAGGTAATGTAAAATATATAACATAGGTTTAGTGAATTTTTAATTAATTTAAATATGTTTGTTAAATTCTACATATTGTACGTTTAGCAAGTGAACCTTTGCATGCAGCTTTTTGTAATTCAGGCCTTATTCTGCTTTTTTATTTCCGTAAATAGAGTCGTCCCGCTTGGTTTGCCCGGAGCGCCAACAACAGACTCATGAGTCGTCACTGCATGTTCATTGACAGTGTGATGTCATTGTGTTTAACCAACATGTAAAGATAAAAACTGACAACGCGCCGTCTGGGTTGGATGGGCAGAGGCGCTGCTGGTCAACGGGCAGGCCAGACAACAGTAGAGGGCCCCCTTCTGGTCTGAAAATGAAAATATTTATACTTTGCAATGATGGTAGGAAACCTCCTTAAGTGGTTCCCATCTGACAGCACTCACTCTCGTTGCCCTGCTGAATGCTGATTGGGGGGTTCAACGGCCTCTAGAATTGCCACTGGGGATCGGCCCCAAACGGCTACATCCAAACACATAATGAACATTTTATGTAAAGGCGAAGATATTACTGAACATCTCGACTTTTAAATTCCTCCTCAGCTCCTTTAAATCATCATTTCATTCATCCTCCGTTCTCTCCCTCGTTGTATTTGCGGCCATGTTAACGAGTGGACCAAACTGTTATCTCGCATGTCGAGCACAAAGACGCCGTTGTGAGCCCATTAGCAGCGTGCGACCTTTCACCTTCTGTCAGGTGTGAAAGACTGTAATTATCATAAACAGTCGCCGGGCTCATTAACAGTGAGCTTCTCTCGCTGGAACAGTCTGCACTACCTGTGATTCCTACTGGACAGAAAGAGCTACCTCAGCCGGTCGGCTGATTTATCTATTTCACTTTTTTTTTTTTTTAAATGCAAAACTAAACCTTACAACTTTTATCTTGTAATTTAAGAGACTTGGTGAAACAGGGTTTTCATTTCATGAGTATATATCTATTTGAGCTCCTCTGCTCCACTCGTTTAAGTTCTGCAATAACTCACACAGTTTGTTTATTTGTGTTTGATTTTTAGACCAACAGAGATTTAAAAATGTCCGTATTTTAAGAATTACAGCGGCAAAAGTGACAATTTTTTAACAGCAAACTTTGATTTAACCATGCATTGATTTCCAGCTACGATTGAGAAAATTGTAATCACGCATCATGACATCTGTGTGAAGAACAAAATCTGACACAAGAACACATTACCCAAAGACTGTATGAAGAATGGACGGCAAAATACCTCACCGCAAGTGAAGCCAGAAGATTCAAAATAACAGTAAATGTTGACCTCTTTTTATAAAGTTTCCCTAAATGTACTTAACTATATATTCATTTATTGAGTTGGTGGACTTCCTACATATCAGTCACTGATAAAAACTCAATTTTTTGTTGGTTCTCCTCAGCAAACATACACACACACACACACACACACTCCGCTGTCCTGCAGCGAGCCGGGCTGCAGACGGAGGCCGCTGTATCTTTAATTAAAAGCAGAGAGCGAAGGAGAAGCCAAGTATCTCCGTAAAGCAAACCTAATTAAAGCTATAGCACTCCCATCTCTCTCTCTCTCCGCAGACTCTCCTTAAACACACATTCAGGCCCATTCTTCTTCCACAAATTAAAAACAATGGATTTTGTGCCTCAGATAAAACAAACGATGCCGCCTTATTTGAGTCCTTCTCAAACATTATTTTAGTGTTATTGATTCCCCTTCCATGCAGTGTGGCTGAGAACAAAGCGAATCATCCAGGTGCTCTGGGCATGCAGCGGCCTGATGGAGGACGGCCCGTTGGCTGGAATAAAACAAAAGGAAGATACTGGAGATAAAAGACGTCTGTGGCTGCATTATTTCTATCACAAATTAAATAGACTCAACTTAAAAACACAAATAATACTCTGCAGACTCAGCATCTCGAGGGTATATGTTAACCAGCTGATGGGAGGTAATCATCTGGTAAACATTTTGATGTATTACTTGTTAACCTTAGAACATTTTCTTGGTATGAAAAAGTTCTTTATGTGCATCTGATACTGAAAACTGTTAAAACCAGTTTTTTGTTTTTTTTGCAGGGATTGAACTTTGACTTCCACTGACATGGTGTGTTATTTCACTTGAAACAGCCTCAAGGCTGAGGTGTTATCAAAACATGTACAAAAGTCAAAGGGCGTTGCCATGGCGCCTGACGTGAATGGATAAACAGTAAACTGCTGTAACTCAAAGCGTCTGCGGGTCAAGTGCGAGTCCAACTTTGCATGTTTGTTGAAAGGCACCGTCTACACATAGCTACATAACAAAACTGCAATTTTGTCATAGCACCACCTACTGGTAAGACACAGTAAGCCTTGTGAGACATGAACAATATTAAAGGATGAAGCCTGAGTGACGTCCCCCGTCTGTTCCTGCAGGGGGCGCTGGAGTCCCATCGATGGCGGTCTCCATGCTGGAAATGCTGTCTCAGTCTAACTTTCAGTCAACCTAACGACAGGCTGAGAGCTGGAGCTGAGGCGGGTTTTAAACCTCCTGACAAACCGTTACACCGCGCCCACCTGTCAATCAGGTCAGCTACACGCCTTATTGTGAAGAACTCTTATCCTTCATCAAATCAAAACTGATGAGTCATCAAAACATTCACCCCCCGTACAGTGTGTGTCCATCGAGACATGAGCTAATCACACCTATTTGTTTTTTTTGAACCAGGCTGTAAACATGTTCATCTCTGCTGTAAAAACAGGCTTTTTAGAATGGGTGTGTATGTGACTTCCTGTGCTTCTGCAGCCAGCCTCTAGTGGACACTCGAAGAACTGCGGGACTTTGCAATTTTGCATTGGCTTAATTTTTTTAAACCGGAGGTTGCCGCTTGGACTCGACTCAGTTGGCTCATGTTGTTTCCAAAACAAATGATAACTCAACCTTCTGTGTCTGATAAAGACTCTGAGCCACTTCCCGCCTTACAGCAAACCCCCGATGTGCACAGAGGTACGAGGGCCCGTGTTTTTCCAGTTACAAATATTTGGGACAAAACATTTGTGATCAGTTCCTCAGTCTGTTATTGATTCTTTTGCAAACGAGAACCTATCTTTGTTGAGTTTATTTCAGTAAATCTAGTTTAATTACTGTTTCACAATCTGATGAATGTGCTGCGTGCGAGGAGTCGATGGTAACACCGGTCCTGAGGACAAATGAGGAAAATGAGCTGCATCACGCAGCAGATAATCACAGGAAATGTTCCACTAACAACATATGTTTGATGGCATGCAGCGTAATCATCCTTTACATTACATATTCTTCACTATCAAAAGTGATTAATGCTTCCAAGCCTATACATTAATTCTTTTCCCCCACATCTGTGTCTTTTCCTGGAAAACTCTGGCGATCAGCTCTGTTGTTTGTTAGTCCTGTTTCCTCACGTGTTGTCCTTGGAACAGATTTCTATTTTCAGATCTTTTTTCCTGCTGATGTTCTTCAGAGACAAAGACACGTTTGTTTTATTCAAGAAACCCCTGACTGAAAGATTGCACAGCTCGAGTAAATAATAGAAAAGATACAAACCCATCCTCAAATCCTGCTCCTCCAGAAAACTCAGACATTTCACGTCGATCTGAAATCTAAAAGCTGCACTGCACCTGCATCTATCTGGGATACCTGTATGTATTTTAATGTCCAACTGGAATCCACACATGGCTGTGTTAATGCAGACAAAAGGCCCAATATGACCACAACACAGACAAATCAGCAACCATCACCTTTGGATATTTACATTTTTTTCCAACAGTGCATAGAAAGTGAAAGCTTTCAGATAAACTATTTGACACGGAGGGCACAGGTAGCCTAGTGGTTAGTGCTCGCCCCCCATGTACAGAGGCTGAAGTCCTCTAAAGCGAGAGGGACCTGTGGCTCCTTTCCTGCATGTCCTTCCTCATTCTCTCTCTTCTTGATTTTCTGACTCACAGTCCTGTCTTTAAAGAAAGTAAAAATAACTAAACGAAAATATTTGACACATGAGGTGGCTGCAGCTGAGAAATATCTCTAAATACTTTTTTCTGTGTAGCACCGTTTGCTCGCAGCGGCCTATTTTGAAAATAGACTTCTGACTTATTTGGAGCGGGGGGAGAGTAGGATGGCGCTGCTGGAAAGCGCCAGAGACGAACCAGCAGCGTTTTCGGTGGAAACAAAATCATTGACAAGAGAGGGCAGTTAGCTCCAATGTGGCGCACACAGCTCCAGTGGAATCCCCCGTGCATGCTCATAATCAATATATGGAAACAAATAAATGCACCCGTCAGTGTAAGGTTGCAGCTTTATGCAGAAAGTTGATTTTCTGATGATTCATCTTCAACGTTAACATGCAAAACAGCAGCAACCTGCACACAGCAAAGCATGATGGGTGTTTTTGCGGTTAAATATCACTAGCGTAATACGCTTAGTGAATTAGTCCTTATCCAGCTTTGGTCTCTTTTCTCTGCTTTCACAGAGGTCAGCCGTGCACACACCCCTTGAGTCAGGTTGTGGGTTGCCAGGTCGCTGGGACAGAGGGGGTTGATTGTGTGTGTGTGCATGGATTGTGATTCAAAGACAATCAGGCGACTTTAGTATCTTCAGACATACAAAACCTCGGGATGTGTGTATTTTGCCGCCGTAAGACCTTAAAACAACCGCATGAACAATGTGAGAAAGATTGGAAATTTAGACGACTCCTTTGTCCACAAGCAGCTTAGCTAGAGGATTACTAGAGATGATCAATGGTGATCTGATGTGTCGTACAGCAGCTGGTTAGGTATGGAATCATCATTTGTGTCATTATATTTCTGAAAGTAAAAACACTTCCTGGAATGTCCGGGGCATTGAGCTGTCACTCAAAAACTCATCAGCCAATGGGGACGTGTTCCTCAAAAACGAGAAAGCTGACAGAGAGAGCAAAAGTCTGATCAGTGAGAAAGAAAAAAGAGGGAACTGTAAACAAAAGGACTGATGATCAGAAAAGCAAAAGGCCGATTAGTTACACGATTACACAAATATTTTAATTGCAAGTCATTTTTTTTTTGCTTCAGTGAGATTATTTCTCTCTCAAAGTCTTATTTTTTGTTTGCAATTTGAGAAGTTCTGTTTGATTTTTTTTGGCACAAATATGATTCCATAGTTAGGCAACAGATATTTAAAATAAAATCATGAAATCTATAACGAGGCACATTCTGCCCTGACTGTCCCAGCTGCTGAGTCGTTTTCTGTCCCCGTGCTTTGCAACAGAGAATACAATTAAATGCAAATTACAGTCCGTGTACGGTGTAATATTTAGCAACACTAACACCGAGTTGTATAAAAATTCAGCTTAGTGAAACAGGCAGGTCGCTCTACTGCTCCCCTGCAGGGATAAAATACAACATGTGATGTTTCTGTGGCAGTGTGAGCCGACCCACTCCTCCCTTAACTGAAGAACATGATACAGTTTATCATCCGCGGCGTCCGCCATTAGCCTAAACGTTGCTTCATTTCTGCCACGACATAACGGGAGCGATTTTCAAAGTAGATAAAAGTGTTGATAGGCCAAGATCTCAGCGGTAATTACATCATGTTTTATCGTGCATAATCCCTGAGAAAAATGATGAGAAGCTGGATGAAAGTGTGCATCAATCAAATGTAACAAACCCAATTATTGTCAGCCCTCCCTTCTCTTCCTCACTGCTCACAGCCATCACACATCTCCCCATGACTCAATCCTGATACGGCAATTACAGCCGCGGAGAGTCTTTTGCTAATAACTGCAATCCAATCACTTCTCAGCACGCGCGGAAGGAAAAGAAGGCCCCGCCATAACTAATGACAACCCCTAATTTACTTGATATTGTTATTTTTATGCTTCCCTCCTCAGTAGCAGGATGGTATGTGGCTTCCATTTGTCACGCTGTGAGCCGTTTGCCTCCACTGTCATGCCTCTCATGACACAGAGTGAGCGCCTGCTGTCTGTAGGAGTACATGCTGCATATGTTCACACACAAACGAGCGCAGAGGGGACGATCCGTGCACGGAGAACAAGATGTTCAGCGGGCAGAAAAAGTGTGCTCCCAGGTCCTCCATGTTGGCAATAAGTTTGTGTTAAGGTCATGAAGGAAACATTTATCTATGTAGATTAATGAAAGGAATAGTTTGAGGCCTTTTTTAAATTTCCGTCCAGTTTTTAAAAAAAAATGACTGCACTCCCATGATTGATTATTCCTGTTTAGTCATTTCTAAAGCTCAGACTGCTGCTATGTAAAGGTTACAGATGAGACCATGCTCAGCTCTCTGAAGAAACAGCCT
Source organism: Labrus mixtus (assembly GCF_963584025.1). Classification (NCBI taxonomy): domain Eukaryota; kingdom Metazoa; phylum Chordata; class Actinopteri; order Labriformes; family Labridae; genus Labrus; species Labrus mixtus. Next base: position 1,779,463 of record NC_083622.1, on the reverse strand, counting down.
TTTGGATCACATTTTCCACAATGACTGATACGTTTGACTGCCCTTAAGCATTTCTTTTGTATGAGACTATATTTTATATTTAACCCTCCGGCAGTCCTAGTGCATTTTTTTATGTTTTATGGATAATTTTGGCTGTGTTGATGCATATAGCATACATTTTGCCACAGGTGTGTATTTTGTGGTGAATTTAAACATTTTTCTAAACTGAGTTGTATTACGACGTTATGTACAAGAGGTAATCGTGCTTTTAGGACCCGTGCCGGCCAGCGTGGGAGTGGCGCAGCGGGGGGGGGGGGGGGGGCAATCGTGCTTGAGTACAGCACGGTACAGATGGCCAGTGTGACCGCGCCCTTAAAAAGTTCTCTAATGGTGCTGAATCTCGTGTTCTTCTGTTGGATACCGATCAGAAGATTTTCAGTTTCGGACCGACTTGCTTGTTTTCTGGCCCGCTGACGACGGAGAAAACAACATAATATGGGGGATAAATCGGTCGATGGGAGGAAGAGCTGTAAACCATGAAATCTTATTGGACAATCAATCAGTCAATTTTGCGTGCCCGAGCCTGCCCCCCCCCCCCCCCCCCCCCCCCCCCCCCCCAAATTGGAGTCCTCCACCGTGGTGAAGTCAGCTGGTAATTTGGGAGTGCAGTGCTTTGGGGTACTCTGCTTCTATTGAGGCGGAGAGCAGCATCCCCCAGAAAGTGCTCTGAGCAGAAAGGGCAGCTCAGGCAAAGCACTGAAGGATTTTTCGAGAGGAAAAAGCTTAAAAATAATGACATCTTTGGAGGGAGTGTGCTATGGCTGAGAGCTCCTCCAGCCTTCTGCAGTATAATTGGCCCCCGCATAAAGCACCATTACAATTTCATTTGGCTATAAACAGACATTTAAAGCTGCCACATTTCATTTTGCACTTTGTTGGCCCAAAATGGCAGCAGGAGGAAACTGTACGAGTTCTGCAGACATCAGTATAAAGAAATCCTTTTAGAACAAGATGAGTAAACTGCATTGGTCAGTGGGGTTCCTTTAAAATCTGAATCAATAATCCCACTCTGTTGTTTGATCTTTGACAGTGGGGAAAGCCTATCATGTCCTATCATGATGTTTACTGACTAACTGTAATGAGAAAGACGCTGACTCTCCATTTGACAGAACACTGATCAACCTTATCCATATCCTTGTTTTCCTTTGCTTGTGAGCTCTTCTTCTGGTGCCTTGAGGCCAAATGACTGCAGTTTCCATTTGGGAAATGCTGACTCAAACTCAATTTTGTCAATCTTGGATCTTGGGGAGCCGAGGCGGGTCTAAAGCCTCCCATCAAACACCTACAACCTGCACGCCTGTTAGTCAGATCAGCCACGCCCCTAATTTTGCACAACTCTTAGCCTTAATGTAATAACAACCGATGAGTGATGAAAAAATTCCCCCTAAGAACAGTGTGTTTATTTATGCTATAAAAATTTATTTTTGAACTTGGGTGTTAATGAGACTTTCAGGATTTTGCAACTCGCCTCAAGTGGACGCTCGATGAACTGCAGTTTTGTGCACTTCTGCAGTGGCTTTATTTATCAGCAGCAGAGGTTGTGTTTCCTAGAACATTCATAACTGTATATCGTTCAGTGAGGGAGAAAATACAATGACGAGCATGGCAATGTTTTTCCACCATTTTTTACTGAGAGCACTGTTAGTGCAGCGACCAAAAACAGCTGAGGGCAAGGCTGTTTAGGTGCCCAGGATGATGAGCTGCATGGGTTTTGTATCAAAAATGGCCGCTGCCAGCGCACAAAACTATGTGGCCACACAAAGAGAAAGAGTAACAAATGCATCTTGAATGCATGCTGTATACTAACCTCAACACGTTTCTACAACTTTACGATGTTTAAATCACTCTGATTACCAGACAAAATGACTGAACTTTAACGCTGAGATCACAGAATGACTCCTGAGTGAAGCCTTTGAGATAAAAACGAGCGAGTACATCAGTGAGTTACATTTTCTTGTCACTGATTCACTCTCTAAGTTTGGTCAGAAAACATGAAACACACAACCTTAATGTAAAATCAAGCCAACAGCTGAAAGACAAATGTGGACTGTGGTTCACATCCTTCATCAACTTTACAAAGAATAATCATAGTTTTAATAAATGAAGTGAAAGAATGTAATTACCAGGATGGTGGAGACGACCAGGGAGCGATTAGATAACGAATCAGAGACGTTCGTGGTCTTTCCCTTCTGGTTGTCCGTCATGTTCAGACCACTCGGAGGATCCCAGGTACCAATCTGTGAAACAAAATAAGCCAGTTTAAAGGTCACATTTTCTCATTTTCTTTCAATAAGTCTGTTCTGTGTCTTGTTCTAAATCCACTCTGATCCTGTATTTGTGATGTCATGAACGGAAAATCTCCAAACGGCCTGTTTGAGCACACATTTTCTGAAAAGTGGAGCAGGCAGAAGACGGAGAGGATGGACTTTTCTCATCATTGGGGGGTTTACAGATGGACTAGAGACACATGTTAGTTTTTTTGTTGCATTTCCTGTGTTGGTTAAAATCTCGTTTATGAGTTCAAGTTCTTCATTTTCTTTCTTCACTTCTTTGAAATATGATGATCTGCTGACAGCAGACTTGTCCATGATTGTAATAGATTATATGACGCTTCCTCAGCTTTCTTATGTGAGCGCACTCAGGGTTGACTGATCAGGTTTTGAGTGACCGCATAGCGTGATCTTGTTTGTCAGAGTTAGTGAAGACGGATAACCCAAACATTTCTCAGGTATGTTGAACTTGTTTCATAGTATAGACTTCAGGTGGGATCCAAACTGACCATTACCGTCCATGACTCAAACCTCCACACTCTTTACCCGACATTCAGTGCAAAGGATGCTACACTTCCTGCAACGGGGGATCCATTTTCTCGAAGGACTCGTATCTGTATCTTTACAAACACAAAGGCAGACGGGCACAGCGTGGACATATCCTGCACTCAAACTCTCCCGTCTTCCTTTGCTGGATTCAGACATAAAAACCTGCAGCACCCTGAGGACACGGCTGACAGCCATGTGAACCCTCAACACTTTGTTCCGGCGTCCCACAGGGAATAACGCTAGAGATGATCTGAAGGATCCGGACTGGCCCTGTGGCCTTTTAGAGGGTCAGAGGACGACGTCACTGAGGGAGGCGAGGAGGAAGAAGAAGAAGAAGAAGCTATCAGAGCATGCCTCAAGGCCTCTCTTGTCCGCTCTCAGCTCTCTCTTCAAGTCAACACCCGAGCCTCCCCCCTCCAACCTCACCGCCCTGAGCACCACTGGCGGCAACCACAAAAACACCAAACCCAAATCAGCCACACGCTCCTCAGGGCTCCTCTGACGCCTTGCACAAGGGGCCCGAGACCTGTTTTGTAATTGCAAATCAACTCTTTAATTCAGGCTTCATGAGGCTGGAGGGCTTCTGAAGGGGTTTTTTTTATTAATGGGGTAAAATATTCATGAAGGTGTGTGAGCACACCGAGCAGAGGGTCAGGAGCCGCAGCGAGGCGGCACCTGCGTGGATGCTGAAGTGTGAAGTGTCTGCCGTCCCATCGGAGAATATTATTAGCATGTGCGGTATTAGCAGGTTCTCTTCACGCTGATAATCTCATGAATCTTAAATAGACTGCTGAGTACTGCGCAGAGGTCACTCCTGGGAAAAGATGCAAACCACACACACGTCCACTCGTGTAAGAACTTTAACACATGCTAACCAATAAATAATCCAGTCCAGACATGTGAGTCCAAACACATGGGGACGGGTATAACCAGGGGGCGTCTCTTTGGATATTATCTTGAAAGCTTCCAGTGCTTATGTCATATTGTTTAGATAAAAAGACCCAGACCGTCTCCACATATGTGGACAAAATGCGATTTTTCACACTTAAATGTAATAGAAATCAAGTATATCCTCTGAAAATAACTCTGTGAGTCATGACTGTCTACAATGGGTGTAACACCCGAGTCCCACTGTCTGTGATGTTTTCAGAGTTTTCAGAGTCCTATCTTCACTTTGTTTACATCGCCCGGACGGCCGGCTGACTCCTCCCCTCGTGTATAAAAGTTGTTTAATTGAGGGACTAGAGAAAAGAAGAATAACATACTGTACTCACTGCTTAACTGTGTTTCTAGATCACGCTCATTTCAGGTAAATTTACATGCAGTGTGAAGATACGAGCATAATAAAGATCGCTAGCATTAGCATGCTAACACAACAATGCAGCGCAAGTTGTTTTGGTTTCATGCTGGTGCTCAAGGGCGACATCTACTGGATCAAAAAAAATCACATATAAAGCCTTTAAAGTCAAAGTAAGATTTATAATAATCGAGAAACATGAACATCCAAACCAAAGAGGGCAGGGGCTGAGTCGAGGAAGAATGTCACTGAAAACTAACAAGAAGGGGGCGCTGGTAACCTAGTGGTTAGTGCGCTCGCCCCATGTACGAAGGCTTTAGTCTTCCGAGTGGGCGTGCTCCAATACCCAGAGAATTCGATTCACCAGGGTAGTGACGTTTGGAGCCGACGTGCTCTTCATCAGAGAGCTCACAGAGGACAGCACTTCGCCTGTTTTGAACATTTGTTAATAGCTTAATTTCTAAATGATTGTTTGTTTCATGTATTGTCTGTGCAGCATTTTCCCAGTATCTGAGACAAATTTCACTCGAGGGAGACGAATAAAGAAACCTTGACCTTGACCTATTACCTAAATATTCACACACACACTAATGGTGACAGATCTGGATCTACCTCAGCTCTTCACTACATGCGTAAACATTTAAGTAGATATTGATATATTGTAGATAATACGCAGAGAGAAAGAGTTTATAACTGGTGGATGACTCACACCTCAACCATGCATTGTTTCATTTAAAGTCCTCATCTCATAAATCCTTAAGAATAAAAAATCCTTCATCTTTCTCATCGTCTTTCTGAGACAAGCTGAAAGAAGATGTCAAGGTCCCGTTTATTCATGAACATCTCATGAAGTATAATATCATCTTCTGTCTTTGCACTTATTCACAGAGTGTTTTCAGTAAAACAGCACGAACAGGTTTAAATCAGTCTACATGTACCACATTAACAGTCTGAGTGTGTTTGTAGCTGTCTGGATGTAATGTTTTTACAGTTAGCTGTCGCTCGCCTTTTGAATTGAAAAGACCCGGACTGCAAAATAAAACAACCTTGAAGCAGTCAAATTCAGACGATGAGGCGAATATCTGCCTTCCCATCGAGCAGGAACAGAAACAAAAAGAAAGAATCCCCCCACAGCGGCTCAGAAACAGACAAAGGGAGACAGATTTTAAAAAACTGTTTTCTTCTACTTGTCATTAAAAGTGTTTCTTTTCAGTAAGGGGGCTCTCCACAGGAAGTATGAAAGGAGATTACAGTCGTCAATAACTCTGATGACGACTCTGATGTAACTCTGCCAATGAAATGTTTGGCTGTTCGTTTTGTAATCTCATTGACAACACAGGAGCCTAATAAAGATCTTTAAACGACAGAAATCTTCTGTCAATTACAAAGAATTGGAAAATGAGAAAAATATCGAATTCACATTTTTAAAATTAATCTTTTTTGGGGGAGCAGGATAGCCTAGCAGCTATGTCGAGCGCCACATGTACGGAGGCTATTAGACCTCGTCGCAGCGGCCGTGGGTTCAAATCCGACCTCGGCCCTTTGCTGCTTGACGTCCCTCACTCTCTCTCCTCCAAACACTTCCTGTCTCTCAAGAGCTGTCCCATCAAATGGAGGCAGAAATGCCCCCAAAATATATTTTATAGTAAGAGCCACTAGAGAGCTTACAACAGGTCATATTTTAATTTGTAGTTTACTTAGTGATCTTTTTCAGACCGATGTTGTGAGGGATAGCTTTCTAACCACATCCATTTTCAACAACCCTTTTTCTAATTAGTGAAGATGTAAAACAAGGGCATAATATAATGCACAAGCCAAGTCGTCATGTAGGTTTGAATTATTATTATTATGCTGTTAAATGTTGGTTATTCTGCATATTTTGCTTTTCACAGCAAACAGTTTGTCCGGTAGTTTCAATATGGCTGGAAATCTGGAACGTTAGTGATCAAATTGTCCGTCCAAAAAACCCCAAAAGAAGTCCAGCGTAAACTCTGGGTTAGACTCATCACTATGCACAAAACAGGATATAAAGAACAGACACACTACCTTCTCGAGCCCCTCCTCCTTCAGACTGATGACATCCAGGTCAAAGTCCGTCCTCAGACCGTTGGAGCGGTTGAAAGTGATTCGGCCGGTCAGGCCGTCCCAGTGGGCCTAAAGAGAGAGAGAGGGGGGTGAGAGAGGATATCAGAGAAGACATTCATCACCACATCTACATCTCTGCTTTCTAACAAAGTGTCTGAGTTTTATCTTTCCTTTTTCTCCCTCTTTTTCACTCACACTGTCTCTGTTTTGTGCAGTCTAACCTGATATCTCTCAGCCCACGCAGACGCTGAGCTTGAATCTGTAACCGTGGGAACACAATTACTCGATCTCTACAGATATTTAGGGCTGTGATGGGAGACAACGTGGCATGAAAGTGGCTTTCTCTCAGGTGTCACACGTTGTCTGACAGTGCTGCAGAGACTGGAGGCTGGGGACTTCAGGGTCTATCTTTAGTTAAATGAGGTGGGGGGGAGGAGGGGGGGGTCACAGACCTGGAAGTGACTCGCTCTGTTCACTCCACTGCTCCACAACACATTGGTCATACTACTCTGACTCTGAGTCTCCACTCCTCTGCACTGGAATCAGAGCTGTTCACAGAGAACTATGTTACTCCAATGGGATTTATTCGGAATTTTACTAAGCAAGCTACAAAGACTCAGTCAGTTATATTTAGCTAAAAATATTTGGATTCTCTGCTAATCGTTAAGCCTTTACTTACAACCGGCTAAAACATGAGTTTTAATATTTGTTTCCATCTATCCATCCCTTTGGGTCCGCTTCAATCATTGGTATGTAGCTACAAACCGAGACAGGGTTTCGACAGACTTAAAGGTCTCATATCGTAAAACTTGTCCCTTTTCATGTCGTCAGTCTGTGAAACCTGTAGAGCAGCTTTATATGATCTGCAGCTCAATAAACTCCTTATTTATCTGATACTGCCGTCATTAAAACCCCTCATTCCAGCCTCTGCCTGAAACGGTTCATTTCAGTTTGGGCATCCAGCATTGTAACTCTAGCCCAGCAGCAAAAGCTAGGCTCTCGGGTAAATAGAGCTTCCCCAACCTTCACCGAGGTGACTACCGGACACTACCACCACCCGACGCCCAGCCACCACCATCGGACTGTGTCGTCCCCACAACCACCGCCGTCCTCATTCATGCACGGCCTGCTCCGACCTCCACCTCAGTGGCAATGAAGTGTGGACAACAGGAACGCACATTATCCCATCTCCCCCTGATCCCAATTTTCTTTTTTAACATAAAAAACGAGTACGGTCTTTTACAGGCTTTTTGTAAAGCGTCTCCAGATAACATTTGTTATGACTTGGCGCTCTACAAATAATGATTGATTGAGTGAGTTTTAAAAATGAGGATCAGCATTATAGGTCAACCTTATTATAATGTAATTAACTATATTTGTGGTGACATTTAAAACACGATGAATCAGATTATGACTGTTTGCTCTTCTCTTAATATTTAATGAAAACCTTTAAAGCTTTTTGTTTAAAGACTGGCTGAGTGACTTTAAAAAATGCTCGGTGGATATCAATCCAGGAATGTGCTTAGACAAATCACCGAGCACAATAAGTACTCTTCAGAAAACTAAACAGGAGTGGAAACGCTTTAAAACGGAGTGGAGAAAACGATTTGTGAACTTGACTCTAAAGGTCACCGTTCTGTTCCTGTGCTGACTTTTTGTCTTTGCCCCGTCTCACACAGAAACGTCTCCGCACCCGCTGTTCAAAACACACACCGGCTCAGTGACCCCGAGGTTCAACTGCTGGAAAAATTGGAGGAAGAAGCTTTTCAGGAAGGTTCAGTCAAAGCAAAGATTTTTTTTTTTTTTTTTAAATGGAGGCACTGAGAGTCAGAGGTAACACAAAAGGACGGCACTGTAGACAGTAAAGTGGTTCTCAAACTGGGGTTCGCTGACCTCTCCAGGGCCACCAAGTTTCTCAAAAGTGATCCCAGAAAAACAGGACGGTCCATATTCTGTATTTGAATGAATCAGTGTTCAATAAACTGTTTCACTGTGTGCTTGGACTGAAACTGAGATCTGGGGTTTGTGGGCTTTTCTTAAAAACAGAAAATAAATATTCTTCGAGAAAGTAAAGGGAGGGGTTGCAGAGTTCTTTGAATCAAACTGTATTAAAGTGATGGATTAAACAAAGACTACTTTTTTAGTGTTGGAAACTTTCAGGACATTTCATTAAATCTGAAGATTTGTTTTTAAGTCCTTCGAGTGTAAAACAGGAGTCCCTGAGCGGTTTGTGATTAAGTCGAGAAACTCCAGAACTGCGTGCATGGACTACGATCTCTTTGTGTTTTACTGTGAACTTTAAAGTCATGTGTTTCAGGTAGAATAACGCTAACATTAGCATGCTAACACTACAATGCGGGACACAGGTGATTGCAGCTCGAGGCCGAGGTCGATTCTGTCCCCCACTTTGAAACTAAACTCCTCCATGTGAACTCCATGAATTGTTTTGGTTTCATGCCGGTGCTGAAGGGCGACATCTACATGACTTCACTTCATTCTTCTTCAGTGTCTTTGAAGCAGCACAGAAATGGGATCGTTTCTCTAAACTTCTTTGAGGAGTTTGAATTGGTAAAGAAACAGTGGTGCCTCAGACCATCACCTACAACAGTGAACGTTTCTAAACCGCTGTGGCGTGACGGCTTTTGTGTATGTTTCAAACGTCACGGTATGGACGTCACAGCTCGATGCATGCAGTCATACAAACAACATCTGTAAGTGGAGAACAAAGGCAGTCAAACATGGCGGTGTCCACACCCCATTAATGACTACTAATCACTTATAAACAACAAAAAGATCTAAATAAATGAGAGAAATCTTGAATCATGCAGTTTTGAAGACTTTTTGTTGCTGTACTTAATTTAAACTAAACCGTGACCTGAAAACCATGACGTGTGTGTACTGTTAGACACCTACTAAATCCTAAATATGAATGCCTAACCACTGCTGCTAACAGATAAAAATATGTTTTGGGGCGGGGCTTAAGGAGGTCACAGAGGGGGCAGACCTGATGGAGGGGGGAGGGGGAAGCTTTTCCACAGTTTTGGGCTCTTTAAAGTCTTTATATGTGATTTTTTGATCCAGCAGATGTCGCCCTTGAGCACCAGCATGAAACCAAAACAACTGGCGCTGCATTGTTGTGTTAGCATGCTAATGCTAGCGATCTTTATTATGCTCGTATCTTCACACTGCATGTAAATTTACCTGAAATGAGCGTGATCTAGAAACACAGTTAAGCAGTGAGTACAGTATGTTATTCTTCTTTTCTCTAGTCCCTCAATTAAACAACTTTTATACACGAGGGGAGGAGTCAGCCGGCCGTCCGGGCGATGTAAACAAACTGAAGATAGGACTCTGAAAACTCTGAAAACATCACAGACAGTGGGACTCGGGTGTTACACCCATTGTAGACAGTCATGACTCACAGAGTTATTTTCAGAGGAGATACTTTATAACTCATATAAAGCCTTTAACTGCAAAAGCACGGTCACCTTAGAGCTTGAGCCGTGAGTGAGCGAGGGGACAACCATGAAGCCCAAGTCAGATGATCTAAGGGGGCCTAGATGAGGTGCAAGGGCTAAGGAGGTGGGTTAAGGTTGTTAACCTAACTGTATAAATATCATGGTTATAACACACTATGTTCTTTATGTTTCCACTCAATCTGCCGGGCAATCAGAATCATTTCCCGCAATCATCTCTGGAGTCATTCTGCACGCTGGAGAGAACGATTCAGAGGTAGTGTCCTCTGACCTCGTGTTAAACCATCTCTTTACAGCTATACTGACTGACTATTCTGCATCAGTCCAGCTTAACTGTATTTCTTATAAAGGCTGCTGTAACCCAGGTTAATTAATTTGAATTTGATATTAGCCCTCTATTGTTTTTTTCTTTGAGAGGGGAGTGACCTCAGTGAACCTCCATAACTTGTGATTAATTGGTTTTCATTTTATTTTGTATTTATTTATTTCCCTATTTTATTTTTCTTAACATTCCATAATCTCACCTGAACTCCGCTAAAATCTATCAACCAATCAGAACTCCTCCCACTTATCATAAACATCCGGTTCACGAGGTCACTTCCCCTCACCTCACCTCATCTCATCTCATGGCATGTTGCAGAATTGTTTGGTTGCCCAAGACGGGACAACGAGGTTATGATTTACACAGCGGTGAGTTTGTATATTGTGTATAATGTTAGATGAGTGATAAATGTCGTTGGTTGTTTTCTCCTGTGGGAATCGCAGGAGAAGTTTTTATGCCGAATCCCCTTGGGACAACCCCTAATTTAAGCCACGGCCGTGTACGGGGCCTTGTCATTGGAAAACTTGGCATGTATTTATTTTTATTTGATTACACCGCAGGATTTCAAAAGGTAATCCCATGGTTAATCCCGTTTTGTAGATATATAAGTAGATGATTGAGTAATTCTATCCAATTGGATATAGCCTAAATTGAAAGGTATATTTATGTTGTGTGAAGTTTAAGTAATGGGTTTTTCAATGAGATCCGATAATGAATATTTCAATGAATGCACAATGAATTGAATCACTGTTCATTTTTTGTTTTGAACCTTACACCGGAGATGGCGAGCTAAAACCTACGAGATCTACCCTGCTACAAGTTGGTAGCATCTAAAAAGACATTCGAACACAGATCAAAAGACATTGACTTTTTTTTTGGTTTTTTTATGGACCCAAGAAGAGTTTTTTTGATGAAGAGGATATTTATGTTGGTTGTTTGAACTTATTGTTTTGTTATATTGGAAGTATTTTTCATGTGAAATACAATAATTATTATTTAAATGTACCTGTGTTTGGATTTTGTTGGTATTCACATCTGAGCTCCTAGAGACCTATCTTATTTCTTCCTAATTTAAATTTGACTTAAATGCACAGTTAAAAAAAAAATCAGCCCACATGCTACACTGCCATCTTCCAAAGAGACTACTATCAAAGAGAGCTAGAAGTCAAAGGACAGAAACATCTGGACGGCTGCATGAGAGGGGAGAGAAAGAAAAAAGAGAGGATGTGAGGAGGAAACAGACAGAAAAGATTTTCATGGTTTAAGCTGTGAGCTCGATATATAAACACATCTGAACGTAGGCATTCAGAGCGTCACTGTCCAGCTGAATTATTTGCAGTCTTCTCATGATCTCTGCAAACCAAAGAGGGAGCCCCCTAAATATAGGTTTCCTAATCCTCAGCCTTCCCGCGGACAGAGAGATCTGGATTAGCCGTCCCAGCTTCACAAACGCAGCGAACTGTTGGGGGCAATTAACCAAAAATGTAGATAATGCTGTATTTTTTTGTTTCTGCATGGGTGATTAATGCTGGAATTCAGAGCACAGGCTCCGGATACACACCATGCTCGGAGGGGCGAGTGTATGTACACACACTGAGAGAATTTTCATACAAATAAATACACAGATAAATCATCTGTGTTTATTCATTTCCCCCTACGTCTGACAGCCTCAAACCTGATTTATATTCAGCCTCCGACTGCTTCCTGAGAGCACGTGTTGAGCGTGAAGGTGTGTGTGTGTGTGTGAGGCAGAGCGAGGAGCAGGTCGAGCAGCGTCTACCTCTTTGATGAGGGCCATGAAGCGGTTGCCGAAGCGCCAGGGTTTGTGTCGGTTGCACTGTAACGAGCTGACGGTGATCTGCTGAGACTGCTGCACAGCCACGGCCACCACGTGCACGGCATCGTACATCAGCGCGGCGTCCGTCTGCAGGCCGAGACAGAGAGGGAGAGAAAACAGAGAGTCATTAACATGGAACACAGCACACACACACACATCAGATCTGCTCTGAATGAGAGAGATATCAATATCATGATGACTGAATCAAAGCCGCACATCACACTCTGCATCTTTTCATGAGATGGACACAAAGACGTTAATATTCAACGATTCAGAACTGACATGATAATGCAGAAATACAGCATCTGAAATAACTTCATGGCACATCTGCTTTTATGAATACCTTTTTGTTGGATTATCTTTCTTAATGTCATGCTCACGATACGATACATGTTATTGTCCCCTTGGGGAAATGTGTGCATGTGACTCCGGGGTCGCAAGCAGCGCAGCGCCACCGGAGCAAATTTTCCGTCACAGGGTCGTCCTCACAATCTTTCACCAACCAAAATAATAACAACAGAACATGGGACTTAGTTTACTATAGTCAAGAGTGAAATCAGCATCACATGAGACGTTTATGCTTTTATATCACAAGACAAAACCAACACACAACGGCAAATTAAATTAATTTAAAAAATGTAATATGAGTAAAATATGAGGATTTTAACTTGTCATGTTATCACGTTTTAAGTGAGTGGGCAGTGATTAATAACTGAACAGTATCCAAATGTAAACACAGAGTAACATTGAAAACTGAAGGAAATCAGAGGGAATATATAACCCATACACTCAAAAATCTAAACATCAAACTCATATCTTGTAGTAGTATCAAGTATGTAGTATCCTGTTAAGAATTTGAACCTGAACTGGTTGTTATTGGAAATCAACAGTTGTGTTAATTCAAAGAATTATTCAACCTTTTGTAGCCTTCTATGTATGTATGTGTGTTTGTATACAGTATATGTATGTATGGATGGATGGAGGAATGGATTGATGGATGGATGGATAGTTGGATGGATAGATGGATGGATGGATGGATGGATGGATGGATGGATGGATGGATAGAGGGATGGATGGATGGATGGATGGATAGAGGGATGGATGGATGGATGGATGGATGGATAGAGGGATGGATGGATGGATGGATGGATAGAGGGATGGATGGATGGATAGAGGGATGGATGGATGGATGGATGGATAGAGGAATGAATGGATGGATGGATGGATGGATGGTTGAATGGATGGATGGATGGATGGATAGAGGGATGAATGGATGGATGGATGGATGGATGGGTGTTTGTGTTTGTATGGATGATTGCATGGATGGATGGATGGAATGGATTGATGGATGGATGGATGGATGGATGGAATGGATTGATGGATGGATGGATGGATGGATGGTTGGATGGTTGGATGGTTGGATGGATGGATGGATGGGTGTTTGTGTTTGTATGGATGATTGCATGGATGGATGGATGGTTGAATGGATGGATGGATGGTTGGTTGGATGGATGGATGGATGGAAAGGACACTTTAGTTTAATTTATATGTGAACAAAAAAATATTTGTTGACTACTACTTATCTACCGGCCCTTTGTCATGATGCTTCTCATGTCTTGTGTGAAGCATTTTGAATTGCATTCAAATCTTTCCATTGAAGCATCGTTGCTGAAATGTCATCTATAAGGTAGATGTCCTTGCCTCGCCTTGCCTTGCCTGCTCGAGCTTGGAGCCCTGTTTCTGTTTCAGACAGTCAATGCTGGTCACCAATTAGTAATGGCCACTTTGGAATTCTAGAAATCTGCAGGGCGGGCAGTGAGTCATCACATAATGTACCAATCATCATTTTCTACAGAGCTACAGGTGCATTGTTTACCTTGTTTAAATGTAACCATAGTCTATCATCACTGTTGTGTTCCCTAATCACAAGGCTGCAGATTCCTGACTACTGCTGCATTGCTTTCCATCAGAAACCAATTTATACAAAGTAGAAATAAAGAAGGAGACAGAGAGAGAGAGAGAGAGAGAGAGAGAGAGAGAGAGAGAGAGAATATTTATATAGTGGGTCCAAACAGCAGAGTGCCAGTCATCCACGCTTCATGAGAGAAGCCTATAATTTTACAGTTCTTCTTCCTCTCCGTCTTCAAAAAAGTAATTAGTGTTTGTCTCGCTTGATTGAAAAGCAATCAAAACAGCTCTCCACAGTTGTTGCATGGAAATCGTGCCCCGAGGTGCTCGGCAAAGCTTTTGTCCTGCAGGAAAACATCACTCTCAAACCTGTCATTTCTCCCCCGTTTGAGCCCTTGATTGAGCAGCACCATGCTGCAAGCTTAAGAGTCCGGTTTGGCTGCTGTATAGCGTTGTGAAGACAAAACCAGTGGGCTATTCGACAAGTCCTAAAGTGTGTGTTGGTGGATTTACGTGCATGGGAGATGTCCAGAGATGTTTCAGAAACAATCACAGTCAATAAGCTCGCCTTCCAGAGATCCGGCCTGGCGCTGGAGTGTGCGCCCGCAGGAGTGTGAGGTATTAATAATCCGTGTGAGAAGAAGGTGTTGAAGCAAAGGGAGTGTGAATTTGTTACTGTGTGGTTGTCACCTGGAGGCTGTTAAGTGTGTGTGTGTAGGGGGGCTTACACAGATATGGAGTATCATTTTTGCAGATGCGGGTGTCAACCAGCAGTGATGGGATGGATATAATCAGCTCGCTCTGAATCAGAGGTATTATGGAAAATAACCAAAGCGACGCCTGTGGTGGCGTTATCCAATTGGACAACACTGCTGGTTAGGCATCAACACGATCAGTCGGTGTGCCTCCATCAAGAATCTCAAATGGATTTAATTTAATGGAACTAGAACAATGTGAGGTTTCAGCTTCATGGATGTCATGGAAACCGGCGCACAATGCACGCTGTACGTTTCCCCTCTGGCCTCGTCTCTGACTGCTGTCTTTTACGATGTGGTGTTAAAGTCAGGTGATGTTGTATTTAGAGCTCGGAGAGGTGTAATATAATACGACCAGATACAATTTGATATGATACAACACAAAATGATATAATACGATGTGATGACGATACCATATAAGACAGGGCAAGGACCAGGGGGCCAGACAAGCGAGTCCACCACAGCAGTACACCATCCCATCAACAACAACACAAGCTTGTCATAAGGCTGCGAGCACAGGACCAAAGATGTTCTATTAAACGGGAGTGCTCTACAATTCACTTAGCAGACGCTTTTATCCAAAGCGACGTACATCAGAGAGTAAGAACAACACAAGCAAGGATCTAGAAAAAAGGGAACAATGTCAGTAAGAGCAAACGATCAGCTTTGAGTCTGATTGGACACACAGGTGCTGACAGGAAGTGACCAGAGGCAAAGCACAACATTGAGGGCAGTTCTTGAGAGCTCTAATCAGTATAGAAACCATCTTATAAGTCGTCGTTATCAAACAAAAACCATCGTCATTACCATCATCATCATCAATAATATGGAGACCATCATCATTAAGTTAGTAGGTATTCATGAAAGAGCTGGGTCTTTAGCTTTTTCTTAAAGGTGCAGAGGGACTCTGCAGATCACATGGAGTTTGGAAGTTCATTCCACCACCGGGGGGCGACAGAGGAGAAGAGTCTAGTCAGCGTCTTAGGACCCTGTTGTGAAGGTCGGATCAGACGCCTTTCATTGGCAGAGCGTAGCGGGCGGGAGAGGGAGTGAAGACCTGGATGAGAGAGTTAGAGTAAGGAGGAGCTATTAACTGTGACAGTCGTTCACAAGTTTCCCCCCCTGATTAGAATTTATTTTTTAATTGTAAACAGAACTGATTCATGGGCCAGTCTGATGTTATCATCAGCGGGCCGGAGTTGGCCCCTGGACCGCCTGTTGAATAGGCCTAATATAAGACACAAAACAATACCTTTCAAAAATGCAATTGCAATTTGCAATTTACTGCAATACTTCACGGAACCATGAAATACGATAAGATAGGAAACCATTGGATACGATACAGTCTGATCACAAAGCTGCTGTGGTTTAGATTTTTGGATGGGAATGAGTTTGATGAGACTGCCAGCGTCATGAGCTGAGGGCAGGAGCTGAAGCTTTTTGATGTTCACACTGTCCTCCCCCTCCCACCCCCGTTAACCCCACAGACCCACAGGGACCTCATAACAGCAATGTGACACCCTGTCAGTCAATCCCAGCTCTGATTCTGTGAACAGTGAGGAGTCGAGGGGGATTTGATTTGATTGCTGGGAGAAGTTAACTTTAAGTGTAGTGTGGATTTGGCTGGATTGAGTCATGATGGTTTTCATTTTGGGGGTTTCCTAAAAAAAAAAAAAAAGACTGTAACTGTTAAACCCCAGGACTTACTTTTAGGTATTTTGGTGTCAGGAAGACTAATGCTAACCAAAACATTAAGCAGTTTCTTTGGATTTCTTTAATAAAGACTGAGTAGAAATGCTTATTGATTCCAAGTCGAGACAGTCCGTCAAAAAGTGGAGCCATTACATTATCTATAGACTTCCATTCAATCTGAGTTGTGGAATATGTAACAAATAGATACTTTTATTAACGTGTGGCGGTGAAAATGTCCAACTCTGTAGGAGTGTTGGAATAATTTTCCAGGACAACACGTGATCTTCCAGGACATTTAGCTTTTTCTCTCATTTTCCAGGTGTTTTCCAGTACTGGAAAATGAGTCAACTGTTTTCCAGGTTTTCCAGGACGAGTGGGAACCCTGACTAACCCCTCCCCCCCCCCACATTACTTCTTGTTGTAGTTGTACTGTCCTCGTTGTTTTTTGTTTTAATGTTTTATGTTTTTGTCAAAGCGTCTTTGAGTTTTCAGAAAAGCACTATATAAAACCAATGTATTATTATTATTATCATTATTATTATTATTATTATTATTATTATTATCACTAAGTTGCAGCCATTACAGCCCACTTCACTGCTGCGGGCTGAAAAACTTCTGCACCTGTCAGTCATTTAGACCCTCTTCAAAAAATATCAGAATTCCCTTTTAATAACTGGGAGATATTCCAGGGGAGGCCCCTCAGTCAGTAAGGTGTCAAAGTTAAATTAAAATTTGCCCCTTGATGAAAGTAAGCAGCCGAGTGTCTTCAGAGGCTGAAGAGGAGAGGAGGCTTTACTGCAGGAGTTTCTGGCAGCAGAGGTTTGTGCCGCCTCTCTGCTTCTCCCCCGTGCGAGCCTCACAAGTACCCGTCAGGCACACTCGCAAATGATTTAGCAACACCGGCACTTCACTCTATAAACATCTCATTAAAATCAATTATGTCACTCCTGAATGAAATTAAAGCTAAACGCTTTAAAAGCTGCTTTTCCCTTGTGTCAGCCAATATGAGCATTTACCCCCTGACGCTGTCTATTTTTCCACCTCATTGTTGCCTCTCCTCTCTCTGCTCCTCTCACAAAAGGAGAGAGAGGAGGAGAGATTTATTAAATCTGCAAAAGCTCAGATTGATTTCAACAGTTTTTATGAATTGTTAAAATGCCCAGGCCTGACTTGGCGGCTGCTAAGGCCCCCCCCCCCCCCCCCCCCAACCTCCCAGCTCATCAACATTGCCATGGAAACAAAGTGGCAAGAAATAGCTTTTCCAGCAGACTGGGGCCGAGGGTTATCGTTCTCTGACGCCGGTTTGCAGCGAGCTCTTTGTAAAAGGCACTTTGCAGCGAGCAGCGTGTGCACATAGAGAAATAACCTGAGAATTAAGGTTCACAATCAGCTCCTGAAGACAGATATAAAAAAAAGTAATATGAATTTTAAAGAGTCACCGTGCGTGTTTCTGCAGTTTTTCTGCAGCTTTAACCTTTTTTAATTCCCAGTGCAGGATTTCAAAACTTAATGGTACACCTTTGGAAAAAGTATCGACAGCAGCATCATGCAAAGCTGAACCTTAATCACACTGACTGCCTGTCCCTGCAGAGCCAACAGAAGTTACTCACAGGAGCTTTTACTAAACATTTTTTTAGGTTGAAGTCATGCACAGTTTTTTTGTCTTGTTCCCAAAACCAATAAAGAAATCGGCAGACGAGCATTCAACTACAAAGAACAATCTACCTATAAACATCAGAACAATAAATTCACTACACATTTTGAAGAAATCACTGCTACCTGTTCTCACAAAACCATGTCGCTGCTCCTAATGGTTTATGTCTTCTTAACCCTTTAAAGGCTTAATATGTGATTTTTCACACTTAAATATAATATAAATCAAGTATCTCCTCTGAAAATAACTCTGTGAGTCATGACTGTCTACAATGGGTGTAACACCCGAGTCCCACTGTCTGTGATGCTTTCAGAGTTTTCAGAGTCCTATCTTCACTTTGTTTACATCGCCCGGACGGCCGGCTGACTCCTCCCCTCGTGTATAAAAGTTGTTTAATTGAGGGACTAGAGAAAAGAAGAATAACATACTGTACTCACTGCTTAACTGTGTTTCTAGATCACGCTCATTTCAGGTAAATTTACATGCAGTGTGAAGATACGAGCATAATAAAGATCGCTAGCATTAGCATGCTAACACAACAATGCAGCGCGAGTTGTTTTGGTTTCATGCTGGAGCTCAAGGGCGACATCTGCTGGATCAAAAAAATCACATATAAAGCCTTTAACATCATATCTTTTTGTTTTCTTGATTGCATATGTCATTATGTGCATCTACCCCTATTTTAGTGTGGGTGCTGTGGCTTTGCGGGAGGGATACATGGGCGGATGGGTGTTTGAGAGCCTTTATGTTTTATGTGTGTATTTTGTGCTTGACTGTCTGTATCACACTGTACTGTTGTGTTTTTGTTTTTGTGTTGGACCCCCCCTCGAAAACGAGATGGTTCATCTCAAGGGGCAATCCATCAAATAAACAGAGTTTCTCACACAGTGCCCTGAAATATTGTTCCCTGCAGACCCTGACTGGGACGGTCATTGCTTAAGTTCCCTTTGCATTATTTACCAATTATGAAATGATTATGTGAAGGAGAAGGAGACATCTTTAAACCAATAATGCATCTAACACACACATATGATTGTTTCTGGAGTCAAAGCAGAGGATAAATCATATCGTCACTGAGCCTACAATAACAGCTTCATAAAGTCTGACATGTGATCCCAGTATAAAGCATATTGACCAGTTATGTTGGTTCAACACTTCTGGAATAACACTGGCTGATGAGATGTGGTATCGCGTGCGACAGATGTTCAAACAAAAAGGCACAGACGGAGGTCAAAGCTAGCCCCGTCTTTACATTTGGCCACGGGGGGACAGTGATGGATTTATTCTGAAGTTCCCTCTCAGAAAAAAAGCAGGGACACGGGGGCTAATAGCAGTCCTTCACAGTCAGGCTGGTAATAGCAGGAAAAAAGGAGGGAAAAGGGGATTGGCAGAGTTGGCGCTTTTATGGCTGATTTCTAAAGCGGTGAAGGGTGGCGGCTGAGGGGCCGAGGGCTCTGCCGGCCACGTGGAAAGCTGTGGTCACGCTGCTCTGGCTCCTTTGATTGAAACATAAACACCTTGAGAGATGAAGGCGCACTCGGGAACAAACCGGGGGAAAGTCGGTATAGTCGGAGTCGGAGCCTGTGTGTGTGTGTGTGTGTGTGTGAGAAAGAGGGAGGTTTAACATTAGACTGACCGCCTGAAGCAGCTCGTACCCTCCCTCCCTCCCTCTCTCCCCGCTCTGTGACCACTCGGCCCCTCCTCCCCGCTACTTGAAGGGATTAAAAATTGAGCATGTTTTGTACTCTTTTGGAATCTCTCAGAGGCCTTAGTCATGACTAGGTCACTCACTGCCATCAGCTATTTCTGCTATTCTCAGCACTGTCACACACAGGCTGCACCGATATGTCATAAATAATTTTATCCAGAGCAAGCTGGAATATTCTGCTGTGTCAGGGGGGACGAAGAAAGAGCTCAGATGTGAGTCAGTTACCTGCTTATAGCTTTTACTGGCAGCCTGATAACAGAAAGGAGGTGCTGAATCTTAACATATTAAAAGTCATTTTAATGAAAAAAAAGCCCCAAATCATCAGAAGGGGATACATCCTGATACGAGGTCTGATTCAGCACCAGAGGGCCTGGACAGCTCCTAGAGGTGAGACTCGCCGAAATAATAGAACGGTTACATTTAACTCAAGTGTTACATGCAGGTATTTTCATTTACACGTCTGGGGTCTAAAAGAAGCTCTGGACTGTTTGTACGGTGGCCCTGAAGTGCAAAACACAGCGACAAATCACAAATCACAAAACACAACAGCAAATCTTCTAACGAAAAAGGTAGATTCACGGTTAAAAATTGAAGATTTTTATTTGTCACATGCTCATACAGATGTGCAGTGAAATGTAAAGATGCAATAAACACTCAAATTACTAATACACATAAATACAGTAATATAGAAATATAATGTAAAATTAAATAAATAAATATTTGAATATACAAAATATAGAATAATGTTAACGGTGTAAAGTGTCCAGGGTGTCAAAGTGCAATGTGCAGGTAGGTACCTGCGGTTGAAATTAATCGCTGCTGATTGGACGAATGCAATGTCTGTCTTTTTAACCAGAAGTAAATTCTGAGAGAAAAGTTAACGGAGGAAGCGGAGCAGGAGGATCAAAAATATCATGATGTATGATGTGCCCAAATTGTGGCAAAGTTTTCTCTGACAGAAGAGACTCATTCTGAATCATGGATTGCACTCATGTTTTGAAATCAACACGCGAAAGCAGCATATCCTTCCGTCTTGGTGTTTTCTTATTTCTTGTGTGTTTTTTATTTGTCGTTGTGCTTTGCACTTCAGGACCACCGTATATATTTTTTTCTCATAGTCCACTGCACAGCTCCTACATTGCACCTTTTGTACATTTTGTGTTTTTATTTTAATTTTTTATATTTTATATTTTACATTTTTAAATTCTATTTTATATATTGTAATATCTTCTTATTCTGTATTATTTAAGTTGTTTCTAGTTCTGCTTTATTTCCTTGTTAATTGTTTAGCACCAATACACCAAGTCAAATTCCTTGTATGTGTAAATGTACTTGGCAATAAACCCCGATTCTGATTCTGATTCTGATTCTGATGTTAGGTTAGGCCCAGTTGTCCCGTACTGTGCTTGCATGAAGGCATGTAACATTTTCTTCTGGCATCTCGGGGCGTGACATCACAAACAAGTAAAAAAAAAACAATCCTTACTCAGAAACCAACATTAACATTAACTTTGAAGCCTCACAGTTAGAGTACAGAGCCTTACTGTAGATACTGATGGCCGGCAGTTCGTCTAATAAAAATGACTTCATGCAGCCAAGACACACTAATCTGCTCCCATCCTTTTTTTACATGTTGATATTTAAAATAAACACACAGAGGGAGGAACAGAGTCTGCTCTTCTCTCCGACTTCAGCAGCGACGACATTAAATCGACGGCAGCGATAGTGAGAAGAAAGAGCATGTCACTTATTCCCTCCATTAGCTTCATTAGTGCGGGAGGATGAGGCAGATTAAGACCGCAGCGGGGTTGGATGATGATGTGATTTGGCAGGGTTATCTGTTATTTCAGGCCCGGCCATTTTGGCGCCTGTGTTTTGGGCCGGGTTCTAATGTGATGTGATGCCCGGGGCCCTCGGGGGCCGCGCTGCTGCTGCTACCAGCCTCTCTGATTAAAATCTGCTCTCACCAGCCAGTCTCTCCGTCTGGATGCCCTCACGCTCGCCCCCTCTCATCTCCATCCAGCGCCGGGCGGCTTTTTTTTTTTTTTAACTTCTCATCCCACATAACGTTTAGAGCACGATGCCACGGAGTTTAGAGAGGCAGAATCAGATCAGACTCTTCAAATGCCCACACCTGAACACTTCAAGGGAAAGGAATAAAAATCACACGCTGAACTAAATGTGAACTAAAAAAGTAATCCATAAGAACAAAGTTCAGCAGTCAAAATGAGACGCGCCTTATTTAATGACATGAATTTCTATGTCGGTAAATTACATAAAACAGGGGCCCTGGTGGTGCTGGTGGCTGTGGTCGTCCAAGCGGGCGGCCCAGGTTTGAATCCAACCTGTGGCTCCTTTCCTGCATGTCTTAAAACTCATTTATTCAGTCTGGCTTTTATATAGTGCTTTATATAACTTCAAATCTTAACATTATTATTTTGTCTTTTTTATCCCACTACAATTTTAAATATTCTTCTCCTATGTATTCATTTTAATATCTTATTGCTTTTATGTGTCGTATTTTATTTATTCATTTTTATATATTTTATATATTATATATATATTTTTTTAATTCTTATTGGTGTGCATTAGTCTCTCAGTGATTTTATGAACTACTTTTTTGTCAATAATTTTCTGCACTCTTGTAAAGCACTTTGAACTGCAATTTAATTTGTCTGAAAGGTGCTGTATAAATAAAGTTTTGATTGATTGATTGATGATTGATGTCATTCCCCTCTCTCTCTCCCTGATTTATAACTCTATCCATTGTCCTGTCTCTACAATAAAGGCACAAAAAGCCCAAAAATAAATCAAAAAAGAAAATAAATGACATAAAACACTATGAGACAAAACTGCTAGTGAAGAAAAGTTAGGAAATACAACACAAAATACGCATGTGTAATGAAGGGATGTACAAAAGGTCAGAGTAAGGTCACAATTATAAATGAATCAAATATTCAAAAAGTCGGGGTTAAGAGTGCAAGTCGGTGGAAATCGCTCTCCTTTCTCTTAGGTCGAGCTGCAGTCATGAAAAAGGTTTATTTAAATAAAATATGTTTATTCATATGCCGGGAGTTAGATTCAAAACTTAGCAACAAAAACCTGAAACAGAGATGGATATATTTGAGATAAACCTTTTGACATTGTGTTGGTGATTCTTTCCACCAGAGATGG
Organism: Labrus mixtus; assembly: GCF_963584025.1. Lineage (NCBI taxonomy): Eukaryota > Metazoa > Chordata > Actinopteri > Labriformes > Labridae > Labrus > Labrus mixtus. The sequence continues at coordinate 1,756,697 of NC_083622.1, read as the reverse complement.
GTACGATGACGTCGTTATTTTAGTAACGTTTCACTGCTCATGCACCAGCGTACTCATTGTTTTAGGCTACAACAGTTCAACTCAGTTAGCGTTACATGCACCATGTCAGCTGAAAAAGACAACGACAACTTGCAGTGCAATTGAGTAGAGTTAAATGTATCATAAAACTACTCGTTTGATGCTTAACCACATGAGCTTAAAGGCACAAAGAGAAACCAGCCGAGACAAACGAGAGGACGTCTCACAGCTAGCCCTGTTAGCACACATCGTTGTGGTGATACCAGATAAGATTGGCGCGCTAATAATGAAAATAGTGATTTGAGATATGCTCCCATTAAGTTTTGTGGAAGAAGAAAGCTTCCATGAGCTGATGCCGTTTGTCGAGCAAGAGTACAAGCCGCCATCAAAGCAAACATCAGCTACAAGTGATGAAAAGATGGATAAGGACACGGCAGCAGAATTGGAACGTGTCTCCAACCATTGAGTCATGTGTTCATTCAAAACTGGGATTTGAAGACCGATGTCCTGCTGGTCCGCAGATGCCTGATGAGCAGCACATCACAGACAACAAAGAAGTCTAACTCAAAGCAACTGCCGGGGAGCAAGTCATCCAATTTATTCTTCGTGAGTAATGATCAGGTAATGAGAGTTCTCAAATATTGAAATGAAAATGCACATCCCTACTTTGCCCCAATCCATAATCTCTACAAGCAGATCTCAACATTGGTCCCCACTTCACCCATCGGGGTCAGCCCTATGTTCCCACATTTCTAAGATTTTTTTTTGCTGCCCTTCATTCGACTGATCTGACCGGAAGCTAGTCAACGCGAGGCCTCTGTGCTACTTCGTTTAGTTTGTTTATTTAAAAGGATAATGTGCACTTACATTAAATGTTTGCAATAAACAAAGAGATGGAAGCACCAGATTTAGCTAAAAGATACATTCCATCTGTAGTCCATTGCTACTGGATAATAGGTTGGGTGTAATTGGCTACCAAATTGGGAGAAAGGGGGGGAAAAAGGAAGTGTGTGAACATAGGCACGCTCCCCAACCATCACTGGTCCTTGAGCGTTGAATAAGTTGGCAGGATGAGGAATGGGAAACAAAGACTGGGACGGTATCAGAACAGGGGGTCAGCACTTGAACGCACCACCGCCAACGACAGAGACAGAAAGTATTTGGAGAGGAGCTAAAGACAGCTCGTTGTCCCTGTCATCACCTTTTCTCTTCTGCTGTGACTCACTGACTCATGAGAGTCAGTTTGTGCCAGTTTTGGTGGCTTCTTCCAAAAAACAAACATCATTTCATCGTCAGCCAACATTTAATAATAGAGTCAGAATCATGTTTCCCCCCACAGCGTGAGACTAACTCTGCATCATTCATCGCACACAGAGTTTTTACTAACATCTACATAAACCCATGAAAGATAAAAAAACAGACAAACTTTGATTTTTTTGTTTGTTGTTTCAGAGTGTTTCAAAAATGTGCTAACGGGGCAGATGGAGGTGACAAAGATGCTAACTCCTCCACTCCTCCACCTGCCCGTCACTTTAACTTTAATGAATCCTGGGAATCGAGCCGAGGACGGGTGTGTGTGGGCGTCGAGCCACACAAGAGTTTCCACGAGAGTCTCTCCACATAAAGAGACTAATGACACTGATTGGTGCTTAAATTTATGGTGTGTGCTTATTGGACGACTTGATAAATTAGGAGTTGGACCAGTGTACTCAGCGTGGTCACTTGAATCAGTCGCAGCCCTCACTCATGCTGATATCCTGTTACACTTAAGATGAAGTGGATGTGTGGAGCTTCGGGGCAGGTCGGAGCGGTTCTCACTGCTACGAGCCCCGACGCTGATTCAAGAGAGTCCAAATGTGGTTTAATGCGCCGTGTCCCGTGGATCTAAACCCACACAGTGACTTGAAAATCCAGTGGGTCGGGAATGTTTCACTGATAAGAAAGGATGTTTTACAACAGCCTTCATTATGTGTTAATGTGAGGAGTATATGTAGGAGTTTATTAATTAGGGGTGGGAAGAAAAGAGATTCACGAAAGTATCAGGATTTTCTTATTGGACGATGTTAAAATGAAAAAGTTCTCCCCCCAGGATCGATACATGCCTTGTTTTCACAAAACAGTCTTTCAGGTCGTTAATAAAACAATAACTCTGTATCGTTCCCCATCAGTCTCTCTGCTCATAAAGGAAGGATTTATTGATGAGGAAATGAGCTTTTATCTTTTGGTCCATCCCAACTGAAAGAAGATCACATGTGGAGAGTTGTTTTCTGTGTTTGTCCAGTTTCAAACATCCAAGTTGGATAGCTAGCTACAAACATGTATAAATGATCATAAAGGACATAGAGCGCCACAGGACTGAGTCCTAAACCTGGAAGTAAGTTAGCATTTGGGCGCCATGGGGTCTAACTTCTAAAAGTCAACGGGGATTTTGAATGTGTTTGTGGTTAGACGACTGAAATAAGGTCTGTGGTTAACACAAGCTGAAGAGATGTTGGTGTTTTGTTAGACCACATAAACTACGTTAGGTAATACCTCCACAGTTTTTACTCGTCTTTAAAAAGGCGGTTGCTAACAAGTGGCTACATGTGACTACAGCGGTTGTCGGGGACATTAAACGTCATCACGCCGGACACAGAGGTCGGGAACTCTCTCACTAGTCGGAGATGTCTCCTGTAGGTTTAATCTTTAGGTTAAGGTGAATATTATGTTAGTAAACTATTTATTAAGCTACGTGGATTAGATTATCGGAGATCGTCTGAAGCATAACGCTAGTGACGTCACAAACATCATAAAAATGGCGTTCATCTGTGAAGATTATCCTGCTGAACAAAACGCCTACGCTTCAGAAACGTGCGTTTACCACAGAGATTATTTTCTGTAATGATCCAAAATCCAATGAAAACATCCCATAGGAGGATTCTCATTAGATCCCGTGGCGCTGCTACTTCCAGGTTGGCCTACAAAATCACGGCATGTGGTTTGTTCTCTATTGAGTAACGCAGTATTTTGTGTTGTGGATTGACTGAATAGAGTCTTCATGCAGGTCGTGTCGTTCGAGGTCGGATTTGGAATCTCATCAAAACGAGACGGTCACACTGGAAACCGACGCATCCGTGGGAAGTATTCTCTTGCACGCAGCGTTCCAGAAGTTTCACAGACAGTTAACCCGATCTTCAGATGTTAATAAAGGACTGCAGACACGAGGGGGTCGATACTTTGAAACTTTAGTTTGGTGAGGTCCTAGCAACTCGCTCAGGAGATATAGGGAGATTGGTCGAACTTGCAGAAAAGTTGCAGTTATTGCACAAAAATGAAAGATGGAAAAAATGCACAGAGATTGGTTGAATTTGTGAAATAAATGGACTTGAGCTTGTTAAGTGCTTTTGACTACTCAAAGCGCTTTTACACCACAGGTCACGCCTAGACATTCACACGACAAAGCAGTGGGAGCAACTCGGGGTTAAGTGTCTTTCCCTAGGAGGCGTCGGACATGTTGCTGCAGGAGCTGGGGGATCGAACCCCCGACCTTTCAGATAGGAGACGACCGACTGATCCACAGCCGCCGCATTAGTGTTAGGGTATGACTTTGCAACTCCATGGAAAACCCAACACAGATTGCATGATGGGATGCAGTGTGTGATCCTGTGTGCGGTTCTGGAGGATAGAAATCTTTGTGGGAGATGTTAAATATCTAGCTTATTATGTTTTTGAATGAATTAGTTGAGTTTGAAGACAGAATCAAGACTTACTATCCTGACACGTTGAGTTGTTCCTGCTGCAGAAACACTTTGTAGGATTTAGTCGGTAGAAAGCGACAGAAGAACAATTTGAAGAAATGGCACTTGAAGAGTCTGAACCAGTCAAAGCTTTTTATTCTCTACCAAGTTGCAAAGCAAACGTAAAAAACCTTTTTTGGAACTAAAAGAGCAGACTGTGAGATGGGAGCAGAGCAGACTGCCTGCAGGCTCCTGTTTATTTCTGCAGCTCTGCCCGCGGCGAAGACTCCAGATGGGTTTTAAAAATCCTTCTCTACACAGAAATCGAATCTTTTTTTTTTTTGCTAAATCTTTCCCATGGCAACCACTTTCCACCTCAACATTTGGCTCTGGTGACCACTCCCCGCTCATGTTTTAAAACGATCTGTTAAATTACAAATAATTTTGTGGAGACGTGGAGCCCGAAATGTTGAAATCGAAAAAAAAAAAGGGAGGAAGTTACAATAAAAAAAAGAAGGCGGGAGAGCGACAGCAGTTCCGAGTTGTGTGACAATAATGTGCCTCAATAGGAGGGGAAATTGACTGTGTAAAAGCGAATCATTACTGTGGCTGCCTTTCCTTTTGTAATGACAATATGTGTCTCTCCACATCCCATCAGCGAACATGCCCCCTAAAACGACGGCAGGAAATGAGTCCTGAAGATGACTGCTGGCTGCCACTGAGAGCGATCGGGATGACAACTGGAGGAGCGCTACAAGCCATTAACAGCAGAGCCGGGTTGGGTATGAACATTGTATCAGGATTCTTGACAGGGAGTCGGGACACAAAAGGCAAGGGCTCATGGGATTGAAAGGCATGGCAGTGAAAACAGGAAAACAACAAGATCACATCAGTCGCATGCCTGAACAGATTACCGTAGAACAAGTGGAAAACATGGAGAGTCAGACGCTCTGACAGAAAGATGAACTCAGCTCTGTGTACAAATCAACATCAAACCTTTGGAGAGAGATCTCAACTTAACCGCCTTAAAACATCAAGGCCAAGCTTTTCATGTGACATCCACTAGGGTCAGGGGCTGGACTGGCAGTCTGGCATACGGGACATTTTCTGCAGAATACAGACCATGCCTGGTGTCTCTGCAGGAGAGCATGGTCTGTAGTCTGCATGCAGGAACAGGTGGAGGAGGAGAATAGAATAGAATAGAATAGAATGACTTTATTGATCCCAAACTGGGAAATTGTGGCGTTACAGCAGCAGGTTGTCCAAACACACAATATTAGCAAATAAACACAATATAATATTAAATACAAAGTAAATAAGCACTAAAAATATCAAAACTCATAATGAGAATATATACAACCAGGATTTAACTAAGCAAAAGAGGTGTGTGCTGCTGGGAAGAGAGCAGGAGAAGCATGTGTGTGACAGGAAGGCAGACGTACTTTGAGGCCATGAGGATAGCATTAATGAGCTAACGTTAGCATCTCTGAGCGGACTGTGACTTTAGTCTGTATGGGAGCATCATATACGACAATTCCTAGGGTGTAAAGATGTATGAGAAAATGTTAGATAAGTTAGATCTGTAGCCTCTATGAGCTCTAATGTCTGAAATATATAGTTATAAAAGTTGTTTGGGCGGCAGTAACTCAGTCTGTAAGGACTTGGGTTGGGAACTGAAGGGAATAGCTGGTTCAAGTCCCGATGCGGACCATTATATGGAAGTTGGTCTGGTAGCTGGAGAGGTGCCAGGACATTTCCCTGAGTACTGCGAAGGTGCCCTTGAGCAAGGCACCAAGGCACCAACCCCCCCCCCCCATGAGTACTTGGCGAGACTTGTTCAGCCGACGTTTCAGAGCAAAGCATGGAGCAAAGATGTAGGACACGCCCACCCCGGCAGCTCTTTCAAGGACATGCCCACCCTTAAGCTTGCTCAAATGTCCCTGTGACTACAAACAGAGCTGGCCAATCAGAGGAGAGTAGGCACGTTGGGAGGGCCTTAAAGAGACAGTAACTGAAATGAAGCGTTTCAGGCAGAGGCTGAAATTAGGGATTTTACTGACGCCAGTATCAGATAAATAAGGAGGTTTTTAAGCTACACATCTCACAATACTACTCAACAGGTGTCCCAGACTGACATAACTAAAGGTAAAAGTGAGTAAAGTAGATCTCCTTTAAGTATTAATAGTGCAGCAGTGTTTTCTGAAGAATATTGTATTGGTCTAAATAGCTCAAATACATTGTTTTATTACCGTATGTCATTGTATCTGACATATCCAATTAGCTAATCCTCAGGGTCGGTAAATATCAGACCAAGTCAGTCAATCTGTCAATCAAGACACACACTGATCAACCCCGGAGTAGACTCTGCAAACAATGGAGACTGGAGAGGCCTGGAGGAAAGTATTGCACAGCACTCATGAGAATAAAAAAAACCACACAGAAACAAGATCCACAGCACACCGTGCAGCTTCAGGATTCCAGCATATATATATATGAAGTCTTCTTCATCTTCACCTCAAAGGAACAGATCTCTCACTCCTTAAATTCATTAGCTACGCCTAATAGATTCTCTCTCTGTTCAGTGGAGTCTCCGCTCTTTGTCTTCTGCCAGATTACTACAGCTACTATTTTTGTAATCAATTTTCCCTGAAAAGCGCATACTGAGGATGTCCCACTCTCCCCTCCTCCAGCGATATTTTTTGTTGTTGTTGTCAGTCTGAAACGAGCGGCTGATTAAAATAGAAACAATGATGCAAGTTTCAATTCACAAATTGGAAAAAAAAGCTAATCCTCTGCTTAAGATATCCTCTGGGTGGGAAAACTGAAGACTGTGCCGAGTGAGCGTGTTAGGAAAACTGTGCGAAGGAGTTTTCTGCAGGCGCACGGAGCTGCAGCGATCTGGGTCAGATCACTTTAGTGTGTGTGTGTGTGTGTGTGTGTGTGTGTGTGGTTGTATGGGTTACATACACTGTGTGTGAGTTAAAGGTGTGACTGTAACCCTCGTGTGAAAATCTAAGCGGGCGATTTTTCATTTGCAGTCCTTGAATCATTGATTTACTGTGAAGGCGTAGCTGCGGGTGACATTCAGGACGGGCGGTTTCTTTCAATGTCAGAGCGACGTTTCATCAGGATGAGCTTCTTCTTCTCTCAATGTCAAGGCTGCGTTTCATCACGCTGAACAGATACCCGTTTCCTCCCTGCATGTAATTAAAAAGCCTTTTAATTAGAGCGAGCTCAGTTATTGCTCTGTGTCCGTCATGTGAGGGAGCAAGAAGAAAATGGAGACACAGACACAGAACAACAGAAGTGGCCAAATATGAAATCATTAAATGACGATCTGTATGAAACAAGGCTGCTCTGTTTCATCTATTTCTAGATTTATTCATATATTCATGGTTTTTGTAGCTTCAAACCTCCATAAAATATTTTAGTAATAATAATAAAAATTGGCTTCACTTAAAAACTGATATATACAGAGTGTTGTGAGGGACAAAACAGAGGCAGGAACTCATAGAATAAACGTTTAAAAGTCAGAGTAATATCCAGAAAAAAGTCAAGAATCAAGAATCAAGTGCACAAAAGGTCAAAGACTGACACAAAACTCTCCCCTCACGCCTCCCCCCAGGACCAGCCATCGGTCCTGGGGGGACAGGGCCTTATCCATTGCCGCTCCCACCCTCTCGAACGCATTCCAAAAAAACAACAGAGACCTCCACTCACTTTCCACCTTCAAGAAATTCCTAAAAACTCCCCTCTTCAATATCCTCTGTTCTCATCCTCCTTCTTTAACATTAGTTGTTTTGTTGTCACTGTTCTGTTTTGATGTTGTTCTTTGTTAAGCGTCGTTTACTATACAGTAAAAGTCTAATCATGCATTATTATTATTCTAACAAAATAATGAAATAATCAGGTTGATACCAAGAGGCAGTTAAAGTTACAAAAAGAAACAATTTAATTTAAGAAAAAATTTAATTTTTTTGAGATCAATACAAGAATCAAAGGCAATAAAAAGATTACAAGAACATGACATCAGATCAGACGAAATCAAAACTAATTAAAAATGGATTTTGTTAATGGATCGTAATTCAATTAAACAAGAGTGGACCACTTCATCGATGCATTGTTTGAGAGAGTGAGATCAGCATCTTAAATTTACAAAGGGTTTTGGGGAGCCGGTAGAGGTAAGTGCATGCACGCGTGTACCGAGGCTGTAATCCTCCAGGCGAGAGACCTGGGTTCAAATAGTGGCTCCTTTACCTCATGTCATTCTCCACTCTCAATCTCTCCCTGATTTCTCGCTCTACCCACTGTCCTGTCTCCTCATCAAGGCATAAAAAGCCTAAAAATAAACCCTTTTTGAAGGGGTTTGATGACGTTACCGAGTTGGAGTAGAATTAAAGTGGACCTAAAGTGGTGCCTTGCGGTACACACAGGTGATATGAGAGGTGGAGGATGAATGATGAGCTGTAGTAACTGAGAAGGTTCTGTCTAAAAGATAAGAATAAAAAACAAATAAGCACAGTGCCCTTCACACCAACCCAGGCGTCAATACATACCACATTTTGTTCACCTACTGTTGGAAAAAATACAGATTCCTGCCTTTAACAAACGACGTGTTTTCCTGAGTTTAATCTCAATGTCAAAAGTTATTTAAAAAAAACAAAAGGCTACAGCGGCAGCCTCTTAAGCCGAGGTATCTCACAGCCTCTCTACATTCAGCAGGGCTGAAGAAACAGCTTCTTTCTGTTTCTGCAGACTACGCAGCAGGCACACGGGAGGAAGGGGGAGGCAGTCAGAGAAACAATTAGCCCCGGGGTCCCCGGGATCATAAGTAATAATTTGAGTGAAATTAAGTGGCAGGTTTAACAAGCAGGGATAATTTCACTTTTGCATTCTTCCTGGGGGAAATCTGGCCTTTAATTGAGTTACCACTTTTTTGTTTGGCAAACACTCGTCGAGCGGGCCAAGACTGCCACTGAGTCTCATTACAGACACCCTGAATCGGTGTCAGCGCCCAACCATCTCCAACCATCTCTCCGTCTGGCCTGCTGCCTTCCTCATAGCCTCTCTCCTCCTTTTTCACTCACAAACACTCCCTCAGGTTTGAGCTGCTTTTGGATTTTAGCCCTGTCACAGTGGGCATGCTCTAAAACCTCTAAATACTTCTTTGATGATCAGGAAATCAAGAACGACGGTATGCCATGTAAAAAGCCATTTACCATTTGGAATAAAACTGGTTTGCTAAAATGAATACTGGTCGATGTAACACAACGATGTCAATAATAATAAATGCTATTCAAAAATGTGGTTTTGCCCAATTTGGGGTCACATGTCTCCCAGCATCTTGTGTGATCAAGCAGACACAAATCTCTATTTATATACAGCTTAAGTAAGCCATAGTGAAGCCCATGTGTAAATATCATCCACTATTGAGCTGAGACTCATGAAAAAACTGATGAACCAGCGTTACTCCGGGGGACGTAATGGACCAAGAAATGATGGCGTGAAAAGGAAGTCTTGGCCGGAAGCTAACCGCTGCATTCATCTGAATTACTGAGAAATTGACTTGATCTGTTCCCAAAGGCATATATATATATATTGTCTATCAAGCGGCAATAGACCATGATTGCAGATGGGTTCCAAGATTGATCAGACTGCAATACAAATAAAGCTGGTCAAAACCAATCTGAGATCATTGTTCTCGTTGGTACAACCCTGACCTCTGTTTACAGATTCTACATAAAGATCTCTAGTGATGACACCAGAGTTCAGAGTTGGAAGTTTTCTGGTTCTCATTTGCTGTAGGAGTGGGAACCCATTGACCCTTGGGTGGTGGCTATGCAACAGATCAAGGAGGTTGGACCACAATCTGTTGTAACGCAATCTTGGAACCCATCAATGTCAAGCTAGCGAAAGTTGGTGGTTTCTCTTAGAAACTGACAGTCAATGGCTGCTGAAATTGGTGCAACCCCGTCCAAGAATGTGCTGAGTGCTTGAGGTTGAATAAATACACGATTCCCTTTCACTATCTCTGTCCCTGTGTTGCTGCTTGTGTGCGATTCTCTCGGTGAAAGCGAGAACATCCTCACCACTTTACGGCCCGATCACCACCAGCCGCCCAAAAAAAACATCTGTTGACAAAGCCTCCCATGGAGTCCATCGTGGTCCATTATGGAGCTGCAGAGAGAGGCGTGGGTGGTAGATTGTTGTTATTTGGACACCCCCAACCCCAAACCTCCATTTCCACCCCCCCACCACCTGGCTTCCTGCAGACTGTCTAATAACATCATGGAGCCACTATGGTGGGACATTGAGCCGTACAGTATAGGTGAACAATGGGAGGCATGTGTAGAGGATGTGTGTGTATTTACGTGTTGTTTGTGTGTGGATGGTTTCGAGGGGTTGTTATTGTGAAACAGAAGGAAAGCAGTGGCTCCGTCACAGTGGCAGGCAGGACCCGGGATAACGGAGAACTCAATGGAGTGTTAAATGGGAAATCATCTGTTTTCAGCCACAGATTTAATGTCACCGCGGCTCTCACTCCACTGCGCTCTGCTATTTCATTCTCCGCCGTCTTCCCCCTCCTACATCTCCAATTCTGTTTTTTTGGTTTTTGTCCAAATCCCCCCCCCAACTCTGCACTCCCAAAGTCCAAACCCCACCTCTATTCTCAGCCCCATACTGCCTCTGATTTAGATTCTTTGTTCGTTTTCTCTCTCAACCGTCCCTCCACCCTTTTCTCCGCCTCATCACAGCCCGGCAGGCCCTCAGGTCCTCTCTCACCGTGGGCAGTTTTCCCCCTGGTGTTCACAGTGGGTCATTTTGGGTTTGCAATGTCAGCCTGTATGCCTTTACATCGTGTCAGCCTGCGAAACACTCGGAGCGTTTCTCATTAGGACGTCTCCATTAGCAGTTTGACAAGAACGCCGGAGAGAGCCGTCAAACACCCCACCCACCTCCTCATCCTCATCCTCCACCTCCGACACAGTCCTCCATCTCCCTGCTCAGATTAACTCCACCATTTACAGCCTCGGTTAATGGCTTTACTCATGAGGAAAGTCATCAAGCGTTATGGCTTTCAAAGAGCATGAGCTGATTTCAAAACACTCCAGAGTTGTGATTGTTTTTTTTGTTTTGTTTTTTGCCTTTTTTCGGAACAAAGCAATGACTATTTTATCCCCCATAGTATCCCTTTTTCTCTGTTGTACAGTAAAGAATACCCAACTCTGTGTGCATGCTGTTCTCGAGAAAAAATAATACAATTTCAACAAATTGAAACGGTCTTCACACTGTCTGCAGAAGTGAAAAAGTTAAAACCAAGCTGAGAATCTTTTGTCAAGAAACAAAAGAAAGAAACAAAGGAAGAATGGACTACTGAAATAGTTCTTCACACTCCAATTATTCTAGATCTTAAATGAGCAATATGTACTGTATTTATTCACACTATTATTACTATCTGATCATTAAGGAAACATGTTGAAGTGCTGGCTTCTCTGACAACAATGCAGCAGCCAGTATGTCCTCCTTCTAACTTTAGATTCTGCTCCTGAATGCTCTGGATTTGTTTGGACCAGAGAAGGTAGGCGCTTTTAAGGCGACCCCCCGACACGACCGTTTTGGACGCCCCTCGGTTTGCCAGATATGAGAGCAGTTATCAGGTCAACAGGTGTTGCAGCGATGGAAGCGGGTCAAGAGAAGTGGTTCAGATAGAAGTGATTGTACCCGACCTAAAAAGCCTCTGCATGTTTCTAATAAGCTCCACGAGCAGAAACGTGCTCAAACTAGGATCAATATTGGAGATGCTTTTGAAAAATGGAGAGAGGTTAGAACACAGAAAGGTTTACAGACCCATGCAGAGCTGGATAAACACTGAAGCTTCAGAGTCCACCACATGGTGACCTGCGTGAGCATCGACTCTAGAGAGGAGGGGGGGGGGGGGGGGGGGAGACAGCTCTCTACAATGCTTTGTATTTGGACTGCAGTACCCATTAAAAATGCTACTTGTCAGAGTTAACCATGAATTATTTTATTTTTTTCAATCTAACATTGTAAAGTCTTTGAAAAGATGCAGATAATGACCAATGCAATTTTGAGCTAAAATTCAGGAGAATCTCTGGGTTAAGTCCATGTAAATATATGTATAAAATATCAGTAGTTTTCAGGAGATTTCTGTAAATATGAAAGCCCTACACAATACAAGTTATTTTTTCTGTATAAAAACCTCACTGTAACCTTCTTCAGCCTTTTGTTAGCAGACTGAAAGCGGGTCCAGCTGTAGTCCTGAGGCCACATATTCAAGGATCCAGCTTATGATTCAGTCTCTGTTGAGATGAATGGTGTGAAAAAAGCAAACTTGTCGCAGAATACCAGGGCTGCTTGAAGTCTTTTTGATTCAAAGGTACGACAGCAGCTGCCTGGGGGGGGGGGGCCTTGAGTTTGAGCTTCCTTTGTGTTCCGGTGTGTCTGAACATCATCAGGTCGGAGTCTGACTCACACACATTGTGTGATCTGTCCCCTGACAATGCAACACAGCCTGGGTAATAATGAGTGTGGTTATGTGGGTACTGATGACTCAGTGGTGGCTTTCATATTGAATGAATCAACTGAATTTTCTGCTTCTATTGTACATTTTCTGAACTCTGCATTCACAAAACGTCGTGTCATTGATGAGAAAAAAATGCAGGTTTGATGCACTGGACTGTAACTCCTAATTACTGCCGTTAACTGCAGTGCAATGTGCCGAGCCTGATGAGTTAAAAAAGGTTGGAGGTGACTGAAAAGTCCCCGTGATAATGCTCTCAGGATCAGGGTCTATCTCAAAGTTACAGACAATATTTTCCTTCAGTCACTTTCATGATTTCGGCTCTTTCACGGTCTCATGCATTGTATTTGTATGAAGTTATAATGTGCACATCTAGGTATTTGGTTCCTCTAAATTAATCAAAGATGAAAGGCTGCAGTTCCTCGAGTGTCCACTTGAGACTGTCTCCAAATGACCAGAGAGACATATACTCACCCATGTTAAAATGCTCAAAGATTTATCTTTGGGCGATTTGCCTTTATTTGATACTGCAGTGGATAGAGTGGGAAACCAGGGAGAGAGAGAGTGGGGAATGACATGCGGCAAAGGATGACCGGTCGGACTTGAACCTGGGCCGCCTGATTGGAGGACTTTAGTCTTCAAACATGGGATGCAACCTAACTGCTAGGCAATCTGGGCGCCTTGAAATGCCCATTTTGACAGCAGAAAAAACTTGTTTACAGTCTGGTTCAAAATCAATTTGGTTTGAATAGTTTAAGTATTTATCGGCACAACCTGGGGGGCAGGGGGTGGGGAATATTTTTACAATGCATCTGTTTCTGCATAATTAGGGGCGTGACTGATAGGACTGTAAACAGGGGCATTGTAGATGTTTGTCAGAAGGCTCGAGGCCCGCCTCAGCTCCACGTCTTTGTCTGACTGACAGTTAGGTTGAGTCAACATTTCCAATATGGCAACTGCCATTGTTGGGCATCAAAACTCCACTACAGTGACCAATGGGTGACATCACTGAGACTACGTCCATGTTGTATACAGTCTTTGCTGCAAACGTGTCTTCTTCTGCTGTCAAAATTGACAATTTAATACGATACTTAATATTCCTTGGCATTTATAACCAGCTTCTAGTAACCTCAAGGAACTGCAGCTTTTGGTACGTCTGCATCGGCTTCATTTCTCAAAAACCGGAGGTTCAAACTCGCTCGACACAGTCTGTAGATAAGTTTCCAAAAAATGCATTTGTTCTTCCCAAAATGTTCCAAATGATGTTTGATCTTTAAACTCGAGTACGAGAATACAGAAGTGAGTTGATAATCCTGCCAGCAGTACAACTGTGTGTTTGTCCTTAACTAGTTTCTCATGCTCTATTGGATCGCTGCCTGGTTAATTACATGACTTTCAAACCTGTCTCTGTTTGTGCTGTAGACTTTACACCACAGAGAAAGCCCGATAAAAACTGTGGTGTTTTATCTCGCTCAAAGCAACACAAACGAGTTGAAAGTCTTCAGGCAGAGTTTGCTAATGGAAAGACTCCCACTCTGTCTGCCACACTAATGCTAGGGCCCCTGAATGGACCGTAGACTCGACTATAAGCAGAGCGCTGCCATATTGCCTCAGCAGCAGAATCCACTGTCCCGTGTTAAAACACACTGTCAGGAGGACTAATAGTCTTAACACTCAAGTGAATCTGATGAGTTTTTCCCAGCGAGCAGATAATGAGCAGAGAAAGGGAATCTGCTTTAAGGAGCCTCTGAGCTCCACTTGGTTTTCGTCTGCAAACTTTCTGAGCCTGCGAGGGATCAGGGGGGTGGCAGTGTGTGCACTGTGTGATGAGAGGAGTTTACAGTTAGCTGTAGGGCTTTATTATGGAGAGAGGGGAGCGTGAGAGCTTGGGTAGAGCTTGCAGGAGGAGGAGGAGGAGGAGGAAGTGGGCTGATATGGAATGACTGTTAAATGACTGTTTTTTCTGGGGTATCATGTAAGTCGATGAACCTGGAATATATTTAAAAAGTCAAAGTCAATACAGGTGAGCAGGAAGCAGTATGAAGCAGCTACCTCAATAACAACATTAGTCCTTCCACGTCCTGTTTAAACCTGGTAATAGTCACTGTAATGAGTCATCTGATCAGAAGTGGACTGGATAGTTAGATATTTTTGAAGTAGGGTTGTATGAGGTATAGCCTACTTGTCAATAGTCAGTCTATCAGCTTCCTATCAGTCAGCTTGCTTCCTGATTGGCTATTGCTCCAGGTGAGCGGATGCTCAGCTGTCCTCGTTGTTTTCTCCACACGATAGTATTTTTTTTCAGATCGGGCCGGCCCTGACCGTCCTCCAAGCACATCACAGAGGGTGAAATCACTCTTAACACACCTCACACCACATGAACATCTGGTAAAATAATTTCTATAACCATCAGATAATCTGGTCTTTGATGACCTTGGTTTGAAGGGGGGGAATCAGGCCCAATTAGCTAGTCGTTTGCATCCCGCTTAAGGCAGAGGTATCATTTCCAATTTGGCGACCATCATCAGAAATCAGCTTCAGAAAGAAATGTAGAATGTCAGTGAGAATACATCAATGTTTTGTACAGTTCATGATCCAAACATATGAGGGGATGCATTTTAAAGGAAAATGTATAAAGTCTTCAATCACCATTAAAGCTGTCCACTTGTGATCCAGTCACTTTAAGCATGAGTTAAAACCAGATGTAAACTGGTTCTGTGTAGGAGGGATCAGGGAGGGTCCATCTCAGTCAGATGTTTGTTCTCACAGAGCGCTCCTTCAGGGAAAGTCTGGATAAGTTCAGAATGTCGGTGAATTTGTGAAAGCGACTTTAGTGAAACAAACTATTGTGATGTACAGAGGTAATTCATATTCTGCCAGCAGTGACCAGCGTGTAAACACGATGCAGCCCAGCACAGCAGCCACTCATCAGCTTCTAAAGCTCAGCAGAGGAGGAGGAGGAGGAGGAGGAGGAGGAGGAGGACAGGCAGACTGATGGCAAATACATTTAGTTTGTATAGTACACACAAAAACAGTGTGAAGGTGTGAAAGAGAGACCTGCAGCAGCTCTAGAAACACTATCCAGTATTTCTGTGCACACATAGTTAATGCATAAAGGGAGAAAAGGCGGGAGAAGGAGACAGAGAGACTGCCCCTTTAAACTTTCCTGAGTTCATTGTTTACACATGCCTGGAGGGGCGTCCCAGGAGGACATGATGTAAAATGACGATGCAAAAGTGACGGATGAAGCGCCAGAGTCGAACGCCATGACGATGATGTCAATTAATGCTACTAATTGTCCTGAATATTTCCTGCTCGGTTCTCACATCAGTTCACCCTGAATTAATTTGCTAGCGGGCTTTTGCAGGACAAATTCCAGGTAAAGTTGAGGTGGAAAATTTGTCAATTTGCGTTTACGCACGCAGCTCAACCTGAGACATTTCTGGAAGTTCTCAGGGGATTGCTGCATGTTGTGAAAGTTGCAAAGCACAATGCAAAGTAAGTTGACCTGAGGCCGAGTCAGAGAGTCCTCCATGTAGCATTAATGATTAATGATTAATGATAGGACAGGATTTTATATTAATGTAAGAAAGTCAAAGTGCATGTTGCTCTTTAAATTCAAACTGAGGCCACCATACACCAACTGCTGCAGGCTCATCACTCCTGGGTGACTTGCCGCTAATATGTAATAATATCAGTTGCAGGGGTCTAAAAAAACAACTCCAGATCAGCCAAGAAACCTTTGTTGTCAAGAGTTGAAAGGACGCAGGTTTGATTATTAATCTCTGTACGGGCTGAATTGAAATATCATGTAGCATTTTTTATAGATGCGTTGAAGAGTGAAACTAGTATTGCGTAGTCTCTGGGCTCAAGCGAACCCACAGCATACACTAAGTGGCGCTCTGGGTGAACTCTGTAGCCCCCTAGCTCCTGGTCTTTCACCGGCTCTGCCAAGCACCGCCGGTCCCTGCACGGATAACGCCAGCTGCTGGAATAATGTCCCAGAAACATGTCACAGCCAAATTCCTTCTCCCGGCATTTTGGAAAAAAAAAAAGAAAGGAGCCAGCTCCAAGTGTGTGAGCCAGAGAGAGAGAGAGACAGAGAGACGTCTGAGGAGCAGATGGAGTTAAACTAAGCTGAGAGGAGTCTCGTCTAAGAGGCAGAGAGAGGAGGGCCACGGCTTCATCCCCACAGCAGAGTGTGGGGCCGCAGCCAAAACCGGGAATAACCAAATATTAGTCTCCCCCTAATGACGACTCCTTCAAACAGCTTGAACTCCAGACAAAAGGCTTTGGAAGCATTTCAAAGCCACAGCTCCCGCCTCATCAGGGGCAAATCCCACAATGCAGCACAGAGCTGTGCGTCGACAGAGTGGAGCATGATCTGGGTATCAAACACTCCTGCACACACACACACACACACACACACATACACAGCCTCCTTCATTGTGCTTGTTTTCTGCCGTGTGCTTTTGACAGGTCTGGCCCGGGGTCAGCACCTACATACCTCCCACCTCGCTGAGTCACCCCTACCCCCCCCTCCCACTCCCCCTCCCAGACTGACTGACTGGTCTGGGCGGTGTTTCCCTGCCTGTTCCATCCACTCAGGGAGGTCTCCAGCAGACAGCATGACTGACAGGTTGGAACAGGAACAGGCAGGATAGAGACGAAAACCCATCTCTCAATCCCTCCTGCAGCCTCGTCTTATTCCAGCTCACTCATCTCTTTACTGCCAAGCCAACACACACACACACACACACACACACACACACACACACACACACACACACACACACACACACACACACACACACACACACACACACACATACACACACACACACACACACACATACAGGGAGAAATAAACTGCTCTTTAACAATTTATCTTTTCGTGAGGACTGCCAGCACAAAACAAAATGCTTTTCCTCAAGAGACGCTAAAAAAAACAGAGACGGGCAAACATTCCAAAAAACAGAGACTGATTTAATATGACTTCTTTTTTACTGGACTGTGTTTAAAGGAGGACGAAACACAATGATTATTTTTAGTTTTAGTTTGTGAATTGGTCCATAAAAATGAGTCTTCCAATATGATAGAAGCTCTGTTTGAATATTCTGTTAACAACAGACTCTCATAATGTGAACACATTGTTATCATGAAGACGATTCTTATTAGACGGCTTGAAAGTAGTCCCAATTTAAACACTCTGTATGTGTGGTTAATAATAGCATAATAGACGTTTTAATTGGTGGATTAAACCATTTATGAGAACGTTTATGGAACGTGTAAATAAATACACAGATAGGTGTATTTCAGGTAAAAGGGGTTAACTTGTGGAATTAAGAATGTGTAGTTCACTTTCCAGATTTCAATTTTTGTTTTAAAAAATGGTGTTTAACAAATATAAAAGGTTGGTTTGATTATTTTTTTGTGAGTGTGACTCCTGTTGTGTTTTTTGTTTGTTTCATTTGTTTTGTTTTGAAATAAATTCTTGGAACAAATTTTGTTCTGATACGTTTAGTTTTTTTTGTAACCAAACTCGTAGTGTCTTAAATAATAAGATTTGTAATAAGGGTAGGTGAAATAAGCTAAAGCTTCAGCCTCACACCTTTTCGGTCAAAATGTTTTTTCTTGTGACCGAAATAAATGATTACTATACTATACTGTAATAGAAAGCTGAAAATCAGAGGGTTGGTCAATGACCAGGTCAAAGGTGACATGTCCTTTTCTGCCTTTGGATCAAATACATTGTTTGTCAGTTTAACTGGTAATCACGCTGATGGAAAAAAATCCAACCACAGGGTCCTTGTCCTCCGTCTGAGCGAATCACTGTCCATGCTCAACCCAATCATGGAAGAGCCTGGAGTTAAGACTTCACAGGTCTAATTAGTGACAACATCACTGGCTCCTGTTTGATACGACTGACCGGCTGGTAAACCCTCCCCCTCCCCCTCCTGCTCTACCTGTCCCCCTCCCCCTCCCCCCTGTCTTATGATTCATCCTCCTGCTGTCTTATGAAAACTTCCCTCCATCTCTCGGCACAATCTTCCCGTCATTGTACTCCAGCTCCGGCGTGCCCTGCTCCCCAGCCTCCGCTCAGTTATGAATCTCTCTCGCTCTCTCTCTCACCTCCTGGCTGTGCTCCTGATGGTTTTCTAACGTGGCAAGCATCCAACCTATTAAACAAACTCTGCCCTCAATCCAACCCAAACCAAATAACGACACTTCTATTTCTAAACCACCATTCATCTGCGAGATTCTTGGAAAAGTTGTTGCACTGCAGCAGCAGCCTGAGGTCAGTGAAGGACGTAATATTGACAATCAAATCCAAAGCAGCGAACATTTTGTGACTATCGTGAAAAAGTGACCATTATTTTCCAGTTTGACACCAACTACTTAAACATATATGTGAGACATTACGCGGAAACAAAAATATGTATTAAAAGATCAATGTATCTCTCAAAGGAGGTTTCTTATATGACCTCTGAAGCATTATTCTATTATCATCTGGCTTTAAAAGTTATTTTTATTAACTCTTAAATGTGTCTCCATGTTTTACTGTATTGTTTAAGGCTTTGCTTATTTTTGACAATTGTAAAGTGAAAAAGTACTTAAAGGTGACATATCCTCCTCCTCTTCAGTGTAAATAAGTCTCAGAGCTCCTCAAAACATGTGTGTGAAGTTTCTTGTTCTAAATCCACTCTGATCCTGTATTTGATCATGTCTATAAACCCCTCTATTTCAGCCCTGCTCAGAACAGGCTGTTTCTGTGTCTGTACCTTTAAATATGTAAATGAGCTGTGTCTGACCACGCCCCCTCTCTGGAAGGGCTTGGGTATACTCAGGCTTTCTCGCTCCATGTCCTATTGTTTACGGTGAGAAGGCAGACTCAGAGGGCAGAACAAACACCTAGCTGTGGGAGTGTCACCCACCTGGGGGAGGGGCTACTGCCCTTTGTGATGTCATGAAGGGAACATCTCCAAACGGCCTGTTTGAGCACACATTTTCTGAAAAGTGGAGCCGGAGAGGATGGACTTTTCTCATCATTGAGGGGTTTGTAGACAGACTAGAGACACATATTAGAGTTAGAGGAACATGGGGAATCATATTTTACAGAATATGAGACCTTTAATAAAGATCGGGTTAGAGCCCCTATTCATTTTTGTATTTAATAATTAAAAAAGGAAGATGGAAATGCAAACTTTTTTATCACATCTTAAACAGACCTGTGTTCAGTTAAACAGTAAAAAAAAGAACATTTCTACATCTTGAAATTTTGCTAAAACATCATGTTTTTATATAATTCGGTTTATTGGCTGCCTCACAGTATTTGCACAGTGCTAACACACTTTTGGCTGTCCGCCTCCAGCAGAGCGCTCTGCTGTTTAACATATTTCTCATCTGACTCATCCTATCTGTCCCCGGCGTCCGCCATATGGCTGTTTGAGTGATGCTCACATAATACCAATCCTGGAATACGTCTGATGTCTGTGTGACATTTTTCTATAACTCTGTTTGGAATCAGACTTTAAATGATATCTGTCAAAAAAAAAAGAAATGGCTTTCCGTCACAGCCCCATTTAAACGCACCCACCGGTATAGCATATTTATGCTAATATGGGAATAGAATCTGATTCTGAAGTGACGTGTGGCTCTGAATACCAACTTGTGTTCAGGAGCTGACACAAACAAAGAGACGACCTTGATGCGTTCAGGGTCAGAACCGGGAGGGGAAAAGTCAACGTCTTGGCCGTCCAACTCATGACAAAGAGATAAATGCTGAAATTACAGTCATGCCCGAGTGTTTTTTTGAACCGGTTTCAATTTTGCAGGGCGCAACAATGAATCAGACAGCAGCTTAAGCAATTAACAAGCGGAGACATTATGGTAATGAGTGCGTGGAGCTTGTAAGGTCACTGTCGTCGTGCATGTTAAGCCACGACTCGGGGCAGGGACTCTCCGCAGTCACATTAATTGACGGCAGCATAAAGGAACGAGGGGCAGAATGAGTTTACCTGGTTTGTCACACACAGACGAGACGCTGGGAAGAAGAAAAAAAAAAACATCGTCATTGGTTTATTTAATCGTGTTCATGATTCGAGGCAGCGGCGCAGAGGAGCTGTCAGTGAGAGACGAATTAACCAGGAACAGAAGTGAAATAATGAAATCAGACATGTTGGAAGAGGTCATTCAGAGTTACAAACACTCTGATTAAACTTCACAGCACATTTCAAACCGCATGGAGACAGTGTAAGGTCCTCAGTACTCAGAGTGTCTTCATTATGTTCGGCTGTGGATCAGGAGTTAGAGGGGATTCTGTCAACCTGCATTTTCAAGGTCAAGAGTAAAATTTGACACAGGATGATTTCAAGGGGGTGTTTAGTTTGTTCTCTTTAAAGTCTTTATATGTGATTTTTCACACTTAAATGTAATATAAATCAAGTATATCCTCTGAAAATAACTCTGTGAGTCATGACTGTCTACAATGGGTGTAACACCCGAGTCCCACTGTCTGTGATGTTTTCAGAGTCCTATCTTCACTTTGTTTACATCGCCCGGACGGCCGGCTGACTCCTCCCCTCGTGTATAAAAGTTGTTTAATTGAGGGACTAGAGAAAAGAAGAATAACATACTGTACTCACTGCTTAACTGTGTTTCTAGATCACGCTCATTTCAGGTAAATTTACATGCAGTGTGAAGATACGAGCAGAATAAAGATCGCTAGCATTAGCATGCTAACACAACAATGCAGCGCGAGTTGTTTTGGTTTCATGCTGGTGCTCAAGGGCGACATGGGCCTTGTTTTAACATATTTTTGGTTCTATCTTACTAAAGCCATTCTCACATCAGCTCACTCTGACTTGCTGCAGGAGAAACTCCGGGTGAAGTCCGAGTGAAAAACTTGACCGTCTGCGTTCACACATGCAGTCTTTCAGGGTGAAAGTGTGTCCACTTAGAGTCGTTGCTTTTGTCACTGACAGGTCCAGATTGTTGTTCTGACACCATCACAGGAAAAGGATCCCTTCAGAGATGAAGCTGTGGTTAAACAGGAAGAGGATTTTTTTAATTGAGAAGCACCTCTTTGCTACACTAAGTCCCTGCAAACCTGCTGGACTCCAGTGGAGGAAAACAACACTTATTGATTTTGCAGAGCACTCTTTAAGTCGACAATGCAGCACAAAAAAAACTTCAACTGAAGCGATCAAATCCAATAAACTTAGAGCCGGCTGAACGCCGAATGCACAGGTGTAGGCGTTACCAAGTTTGATGCACCAGTGACTAAAGCTCAACTGTGTGGTTCTGGATCTAAAAACCCATTCATTATCTCCATAGTGGATTTGATTATGAGCCATGATGTCACAACCATCACAGGTAGACCGACCACGAGCGACCTGAGTGAGAAACGATGGTTTATGTTCCTGTAGGAGACACAAGACATCAACCTCGCTTTAAGAAAAACAAGATTTATTCACGATATCGGGGAAAAGAACTACACTACCCACGATCGTGGAGTGTCACAGCGACGTCTCTGATTGGTGGAGCTCGCTGTAACCATGGCAATGTTTCCCATCCCTTGCGAACGGATAGTTTCAAGCTAGCTAGTTTGTTAGCCAATAGGAAATGTAGTAATCATATATTCAACAACACAGACTACATATTAACAGTACAAACACTATACCTACGACTAAAGTTACATGAAGAAGAAGTGGCATCATTCGCAATGGATTGTGGGATTGGTAGTTCCTTGACTCCAGAAAAAATAACATGTACACAGTCTTGTACCTTTGCCTTTTTCTCCTTTTGTCAATGCCGTTCATGCACTGAATCAACTGTACTATAGTCACCAGTATTGGGCTAGCTTGTTGTCATGGTTACAGGCGTCAATGTCAATTATATAAGGATTTTCTGAAATGTCATTGGAGGATTTGAACGGGGAAATATAACTCAGGAAAGAGAGACGCGGAACAAATGGGAGGCCACTGTTGAACTCTTTGAAAAAACAGTATAGGCCAATTATCATGAAGTCAGATTCAACGTGTGAATGTATCGGCCGTTATCGTCTAACTGAATTACATTTTGGAGGGTTTTTTTTGTCCGGAAAATACATTTCAAAGAGGAAGAAGAAAAGTCTTATGTAAGATTTAAATTGTACGTAACAGACACTCTGTATCCAAAGGCGTTATCAGAGTCTAATTTCCAGCACTTTTCTGTGAAATGATGGTGCTGATGGAGAAGCGGTGCAGGGAGGAGAGTGAAGTCTCTGACTGCTCACTCAGAGCCATCCATCACCGTCTGCACGTCCATAAGTTATAGGCGCGCCAGCAGTTCACTACTTAAGCACACAACACCGTAAATACAGCGCACAAATGAAGCCGTTAATCAAACGTTTACGGAACCTTCCGACATGTCAATATGCATTAGCTGCTGACTGATTGCCATTTGTCTAATTAATCAATCCCCACCTTCAAACTCATATGCCATTAATCCAGTGATGAGCCGGGTCACAGCGCTCCCCTCACACAGATAAATCTTCCCCCTGTCGCTTGATCCAAAAATAACCACGCAGCGCTGCTTGCTGATGATGACTCCACAGAGACGGATATAGACACCAAGACGACGAGCGGGGATCTTTTTATTTTCCCTTATCTTCTGCACTTTAGACATCAAATCAACTGCGTGTGTAGCTGCTAGCGCCGGGAGCTAGCATCCATAAAGGCATGCTTTGTGTGTGTGTGTGTGTGTAGAAGAGGTACAGTTATTATACCCACAGTCCATTTCAGGTCTCAAGTGGAAACAGTATTGATTGAGCCACAAATCCAACAAAAGGGGGCTTAAAGTGAGTAACACCCACTCTCTGATATCAATCCACTGACATGACTCAGCAACGTCTTGCTCTTTTGGGAAAAAAAAAGAGGAATGTGTTCCCCAGAGGTAAGCCTCTGTTTTCAATCACCAGCCAACATGTTGCTGCTTACTGCGGCCGCCGACGCTGACGCCGACGCCGCTGGTGCTGTCCAACTGGAATAAGACCAAACAGGCTCCATCAGCCTCACGTTTAACACCCCCAACATCCACCCTGCCTCCCATCACCCACTCTCTCCGTCCGTCCGTCTCCTTCTTCTTCTTCTCTTGTTTCATTCATCTCATTCCTCTCCTCTCCTCTCCGCTGCTCGTCTCTCTGGCGGTTAGACTTTTTTTTTTTTGGCAGCGCTCCCAGATAAGAGTGGTGGAATGAAAAGCAGCGTGGAGGAACAGTTATTACAGGCAGTGTGCTCTGATCAGAGAACTTTCAGATCACAGTGACTGAGACTCTTCTTATCACACCCGCAGCTCACGACTCGGGGGCACAGAGGTTTTTTTTTTCTCTCCTTCTGACTCCCCGAGGATGACGAGGGGGGGATATTACAGGAGGAGAAGCCACATGCACATCCAGCCTAACAAATCTATTATGTCCAGAACATTGCTTTATATTTACAGCGGCTTCGTTGTCTGTGAAATACCAGAAAACCCCCAGCGGAGAAATGTGGAGAAGTTTGTGGATGTGGATTCATGAATGTTTTGGTTTTGAGATGTTGCATCAGAAGAGCTCTGAACCCACAGACGCCTGCAGCATCTTTCAAGGATCTCTGGAGTGTTGTATTTGTCACACATCTTAAGGGACAGACAGGCCTACTCTCCAGTCAGTAATAAGACATTTATATTTCATCCAGATGTTGAAACAGAAATAGGCTCTCAAACGCATTTTTTAAAATATTTTATATATTGTAATATCTTCTTATACTGTATTATTTAAGTTGTTGCTAGTTCTGCTTTATTTCCTTGTTAATTGTTTAGCACCAATACACCAAGTCAAATTCCTTGTATGTGTAAATGTACTTGGCAATAAACCCTGATTCTGATTCTTATTCTTATTTTAAAGCATTTTAAAGTTTTTTGCTTATCATCTTGCAGGCTAATCTGACTAAGCATGTTACCTGTAATTAAATCACAGTCAAATCTGTTCATTTTGGGTTCATAGCGCTGATTTCAGACTGATTTCAGCTGACATGCAACTTGTGAAGTCAAACAGTCAGTCAGTGGAGACAGATGGACAGACGCTCTACAGCAGTGGATCAACAGTACACTGGTAGTTGGTGTCCATCAGAGGAATACTGATATGAGCTTACAGGACATTAAACTGGGACCTGGTTAGCCTCGAGTGTAGCTGGAACCATCAGGAAAGATCATCCAGACACAGTTCATGGAGGAGGAGGGGAGATTAACCACGCTGTGTGCTCATTGGTCGTACAAAGGTAAAGCATCTGAAGCATCACAAGTCTGACATTTTTCGTCGTCTTAAGCTGAAATTGATTAATTAAAATCATGTTTGTAAATGTTCTTAAGTGTAATCAAGCTGTCCTTTTATTTACTTTTTATCACTATTTTCTGAAGAGTGGAGGAGAAACTGGGGCAATCGTCCTCCTGCTTTTATAGATTTCCTAAAAGAAAGCGACTGAAATAATAAAAAGATTGTTTCTCTAAACACACAAGAAGACAAAGCCGGTTAAAAGATGAAACGCATCATCAACTTACATTTCACGGATCGGAGATGAAAAGCTGTTCCACCACAAATACAAAATATAAAGATAGGAGAAGAGCCACCATTATGAAACAATGATCAATACAGCTCAGCGACCAATGGGAGGCCACTCTGTGCAAAGAGCAGATTAATGCCATGTCATGAAAACTCATCTTTGACAAGCGCTCATGGAGCCACTCTGAGCTCATCCACACACATCCACAGATGGCCATGATGACTCAATCATTCATGACTCGTTCATTCATTCTGTGTCTGAGACTCACGGTCATAAAGCCGTCCAGTAGACCAGAGTCAGGTTTGGGCGGAGCCTGCAGGCGCTCCATGGACCATTTCTCAATGATGGAGGCCACCTGGCTGTTCTCCGTGTTGAGGATCCTGAAGCCCGTCATGTTCACACCACTGTATCGATACGGCTCCACGTCCAGAGCAAACAGATCCTGTGGAGAGAAACACATCGGAGACAGGTGTGAAATGTAACTCACATCTACGAAGGTTGTGTTTAAAGGTCACATTGAAACTTCACATTGTTTCTCTGACTCTAAAATGTGTCTCGAGTCCGTCTACAAACCCTTCAAAATTATTTTTAAAAAGTCCATCCGCTCCGTCTTTAGCCTGCTCCACTTTTCAGAAAATGTGTGCTCAAACAGGCCGTTTGGAGATTTTCCCTTCATGACATCACAAAGGGCAGTAGCCCCTCCCCCAGGTGGGTGACACTTCCACAGCTAGGTGTTTGTTCTGCCCTCTGAGTCTGACTTCTTACCGTAAACAATAGGACATGGAGCGAGAAAGCACCGAGTACACTCAAGCCCTTCCACAGAGGGGGTGTGGTCAGACACAGCTCATTTACATATTTAAAGGTACAGACACAGAAACAGCCTGTTCTGAGCAGGGCTGAAATAGAGGGGTTTATAGACATGATCAAATGGATATCATGATAGTTAATAATCTTGTCAAATATTTCACAATAAGCCGGTTTCAGGACACACTAATCTTTAGTCCAGACCGTCCATACCATGCTGGACAAAACAGTCAACAGAAAGCAATAAAGGAAAAGCTGGCAGGAAAAAGGCCGCCATATGTGTCCTCAGTAGGGCTGCACTGTTCACTCTGCTGGGAGAATTAGGCTGTCAGCTCTGGAGCCCGGGTGCCAAACACAACAGTGGGAAATGACAAGAAACCCCTCTGCCTGCTCTCGTTGTACCGCCCCTCCCCCCTCCCTCATTCATGTTTGGATTTTACTTTTCATCTTTCAGAAGACACCAGAGGGATTTTTAATTATCTAAATTCTACCACGCTGAACGTCTGCAGAGGAAAGAAAAAAATAAAATAAAAAATGAACGTTTAGATGTTTCATTTCAAACCCCCAAAATGATCATTTTAGCTGCAGTGATGAAAAGCACAGACTGTTAAAAACCTGAATTATTCCATTTTCAAAAGAACTTGACATTAAAAAAAAAAAAAAAAAAGTAAAGGACAGGATGGAGGCGGATTCTCAGAGAGAGACTGAGAGTGTTTTTGATCCGCAGCAACAAGCAGCCTCTTCAGGATGAGAGAGATGGAGCCTCAATAAGAGTTTGATTTCCAGTCCAATCTTTGACCTGGAATATGAACTCATGCAGGCATGAAACCAAAAAGGACTCTCCACTGTGTGTGTGTGTGCATGAACATGATTTTAGTTTTATTGTGTGGATGAAGGAGGGTAAATCCAGAGAAAACCAAAGCTAAAGGTATTGACCCAATTTCTGTTTCATAATGACAGCCCTCTGCAGACTTCTAGATAGAAATTTAAGACACTTAAAGGGAACAAACCCTCCTCCTCTTCAACCAGTTTAAATAAGTCTCAGAGCTCCTCAAAACATGTGTGTGAAGTTTCTTGTTCTAAATCCACTCTGATCCTGTATTTGATCATGTCTATAAACCCCTCTATTTCAGCCCTGCTCAGAACAGGCTGTTTCTGTGTCTGTACCTTTAAATATGTAAATGAGCTGTGTCTGACCACGCCCCCTCTCTGGAAGGGCTTGGGTGTACTCGGTGCTTTCTCGCTCCATGTCCTATTGTTTACGGTGAGAAGGCAGACTCAGAGGGCAGAACAAACACCTAGCTGTGGGAGTGTCACCCACCTGGGGGAGGGGCTACTGCCCTTTGTGATGTCATGAAGGGAAAATCTCCAAACGGCCTGTTTGAGCACACATTTTCTGAAAAGTGGAGCAGGTAAAAGACAGAGGATAGACTTTTCTCATCATTTGTAGACGGACTAGAGACACATATTAATGTTAGAGGAACATGGTGAAGTGGATTTTGCAGAATATGTGACCTTTAAAGACCCTGCCTGTCTTTGTGTAACCTCGTCACATGTTTTGTCCTTAAAAAAAGTGATAAGATAAAGTGACTTTTAAGATGAATCTTCATATTAACTCCCACATTTTATTATCCATTTTATCGTGTAGGAATTTTGTATTTTCTGTGCAGGAATGTTCTATTAATAAACCAAAAGTGCAAACCAAAAAATGGAAAAATAAAAGCATACAAAGAAAACGCAGGAAAGAAAAACGGCAGAGGAAGATGGAGAGTATTTCCTCTAACAAAAATGCAAAAAGGAAAAAAAAAAAAGAAGAAGATTGATGTTTTTCGTTTCTTTTGCTGTGCAGAACATAAAAGAATGATCCAAGGTAATACATGTGAAATGAAAAGCTGAAGAAAATCAAGATTGAAGAGCAGCGGTATCAACAAAATCTACATGGGGAGATACTGAGGTCTGAGTGAGATCTGATGACAGAGTGAGTGTGCAGACACGCCTTCCTCTACTTACCAGTGTGGTGAAGATATAGTGATAATACTCTGTCATCATCCCCATGGCCAGAGCCTGAGACAGAGAGAGAGAGAGAGAGAGGGGGGGGGGGGGGAGAGAGGGGAGGAGGGAGAGATTTATAACGGCATAGAGAGGCAGATATAATATTTTGTCATATTCATCTGTTTGTGTGGCTGCAGAAGCATGTAATGTGAAGAGGCATATATTCTTCTATAGTGCTGCAGCCACGGGCTCAGATAAGAAACAAACAGGCCGCAAAGAGAAAAACAGCTAAATAAAGCCCAAGACAGGCTCAGTCTCCAACAGTTGGCATATGAAGGGAACACAGAGGATTATGCATAATAATATAAATGTGGGACATCTGGGAAATTGACAAGAACATATATTAGGATGTGAGGCTACATGTATGCTAATGCAGCTCTGTTATAAAATGCAGAACTCCTGCTGGATTTAGGCTTCACTCCACACTACATCGAGGCAGTGCAAGAACAAATGATTCCAGCTTCAACTCCAGATAAATTGTCACCAGATACCACTTTCATGATAAAGGCGACAATCAATCGTCCAATCTCTGTTCACACTCCTCCATTCAGAGAATAAAATAATGATGTTAATCATCCAAATCGAGTGTTTGCAGGTGTTTTTTTGTGCTCAAACATCCAGTAGAAACTTGTTTTTGCATTAAAAGGAACTAGTCAACGTTGGTGGGGATCCAGATTTGGATGCTCCCGGGGAGATAATCCACATATCAGCATCTGGGGAGGAGCAGACCCCTGGGCAGACCCGTAACAGGCTCGAGGGATTACATGTGTCCCCCTGTGATCTCCCAGGAGGAGTCGCAGCTGGGGAGAAGGTCGTCAGGGCCGCTGTGCTTTTCACTACAAGTTAAGGCTGGGGTATCAGCATGATCTTGAGGGGAGTGATATGGTTAAAAATGTACATCATTAATGGTGAAAAATACAAGATGTACACCTAAACAGTGTCACAAAGAAGAAAAATCAGCAACAACAGGAGTGAGTAACGTCTGCGGGATTCTGCTTAGACGGCACACGGCCACTTCAAAATACAACGCTCTGCAGGTGAAGAAAGTGAACGAGTCCTAGAGGAGAAAAAATAAACTCAGGGGCAGGACAAGTGCAGGAAAAAATGAACTCCTTTATCATCCAAAACTGAGGAAATTGTTGACACAAAGGTTGGAATATATATCAGTTAAACGAACGTCATAGATAGTTGGAGTGACAATGTTTTTTTTTTGTTTTTACTGACGTCTTCTTTTTGTTTTTAAGTGGACTAGAAATCTGTGGATAGGAAAAATAACTCAGAAAACCTGAACACTAAAGGAATTCTTTACTCAAAAACATGTACCTCCAGCGTTCAAAAAATCATGCGGATGAAGAATGTGCAAAAAAACCTGCAGTTCCTCTAGTGTCCACTTGAGGCTCGCTGCAAAAGTCGAGCAATCCCCATTAAGACCCATGTTAAAATATTGATTTTTAAAGCAGAATTAAAAATGTTTACAGACTGGTTTAAAAAACCCTTCTGGTCTCTATGGCTCATTTCTGTAGCGGTGAAACTTCACAGAGATGATTTTGATTTTATGACGCCTAATAGCTATTTGTAAATTAGCATAATTTGGATTCTTCATGCGGCTAAGTTGACCCAAATTCCCTCCACCTTCTAGAGCTCGTGGACGACTGTTGTGTTTCACAAATAGAAAGCCAGTCACTCTTTGACAAGTTTGTATTCAGTTCTAGTTCCCATTTAGTCTTAACATACCATGTATTGCTTCCATTCTGTTTCTGCAAATTTCTATAAAGTTTAGAAACAATCTTTGATGGAGTTTTTTTGTAAGCACCAATCAGAGTTTCAATCACCTCGCAACCTTCAGCTGAGATTTCTTTTCTTATTTCTGTATCATAGAAATGTCTGAGCTGTAAATACCTAAATAGGTCCCCATTCTCTAGCTTAAATTCTTGTTTAAGTTTCTCAAAAGTTTTAAACCTTTTTCTCTCTATGAGTGTACATATAGCTGTTCCCTTTTCACCCCACTTAGCAAATGTATTATCCATCACTCCAGGTTTAAATCTAGGGCTCTTTCTGTCATTTCTAAAAATTAAGAGACATCTGAGGAGACATTGAAAACATCCTGAATGCTGAACACTGAAGATGAGCTCTTAGAAACAGGCTAAGCTTACGTTAGCGTTAGCGTCAGCTCAGCTTGCAGACCCCACTGAAGAGCAACAGAGACACTCTGATCTAAGACGGGAAACGGCTTCATTCAGCTTCACTCTTCACTTTTAAAAACGAAGTACAGCATAAGAAAGTTACAGTTATATATAGTTATATAAGAAGATATAGTTTTATGTAGTTCAAAGCTAAGTGGGTAAACTTTTATAAACTGAATGTCGCACATCGGAGAGAAGCTCTTTATTAAAGATCTGCTCTGTCAGCTTCATTCTTCTCATTTCACGTCGATCATATTGATGTCATTTTACAGGATCCTAGTTCCTATGAGTCAGACTTTCCTCTTCTCTCTCTCTCTGTGTGATGTCGTCGCCCATCACACCGAGCGACAGTCGTGAGTAATCCAAAAGGTTTGCTAACAGAGAGACGTACTCATTTACACCGTTACAGAGGCAATCCGTCTCTAAGTGCAGCTCAGGGATGAGATGTTTAAGTAGAAGCACAATGTTCTGTGTTATTCTAGTATCATCCAGGATGTGTGTGTGTGTGCGTGTGCGTGTGTGTGTGTGTGTGTGTGCGCTGGCTGTATGGCACTATACGATGGTGTCTCTCTCTTGCTGCTGTGTCAGACTCGTTTAACCAGCCTGAATCACAGATGAGGACTGTGGAGACGGTGATTAAACAGGCCGGGAGGATAATGGCTGCTGTTGATTTCAGGTGGGAAACCTTGAGGAAGCTTCCAGCGTTTCTTCAGAGGTCCGACCCACTTAGCGCTGACTCACTCGCTGTGATCGCCTGGACCTTGTGATGACGCAGATCGCCGTAAGCCTCTCAGAGACTCTGTGTCTATATTCTGATTTCTTTAATGTTTCTTACAGGCGATGGAAACAAATCATTGCAGGATCACATTGAGCTCAGTTATAATAACTGTTTTAAAGTAAGTGATAAAGGATCTCTTGGATTTTGGTGAAGCGTTATAAGGTATTTAATACTCCATGCAGCTAGTGATTGGACATGGACCTTGTGAATATCTAGATCATTTCTGGATATTCTCCTGACCTCCGCACAGCTGCAGACTATCCCTGATAGGCCAGAGGGGGGGCGAGGGGTCTCCGGAGGTAAGAAAAAAAAAAATCGGAAGTAGCCGACGAAGCAACAGTCCGCTTCATGGCGCTATAATGAGAATTTTTGTCTTTCTATCAATGCTACGTGTAGTTGAAGAGAATCTCAATCTGAACTAAAGAGTGGAGAAGAACATCCTGGAGAACAGGAAACATAATGCAGCAGGTTCATTAAAGCAGGGGTTCCCAAACTTTTCAGCCCCTGACCCCCAGCATAACAGTGCAAGAGACTATAGGGACCCCCATTGTCCCTGGAGGTGGTTAAAACACTTAACGTTGGGCACAGCCACGTACACTATTAGGTCTATCCAAACACTGCTGTTAGAAGACCACACAATAGCCCAAAGACCATCATGCTATTTTTTTGAAATTCATTGAAAGAAACTACTTTTTTTTATGTATTTTCACAATAATATGAAATTTTAAATCATTTTCCATTTTTTACATGTTTTTGGAAGGAATGTCGCGACTAACCTAACAGTGGTTGCGACCCCCACCTTGGGAACCACTGCATTAGTGCAAGGAGATCGTAGCAGTCCCCGTGCAGACAGTCTATGCACCCGACAGCAGTCACACAATATAAAGGTCACCACCCCCTCCTATTGGCTCGAGGTGAATTCTCCTGATAATATCCTGCTGCGTTCTCACATCAGCTCACTCTGACTTTCTGCGGAAACGATACTAGAGGTCTGACAGGAGAAACTCCGAGATAAATCTGTCTGTTTGCGTTCACACATGCAGCTCTTCAGGGAAACATCAGGAGTTTTTCAGGAATTTTCAGCAATTGTGAAAACCCTGTAAGTGTCGACTTCACACCTTCACAACAAGCAGTTTGCATTATTTGCTCACCTGTTTCTGAAGTCTTTTTCTAACAGTACAGTTAAGGACAATGTAAAGTGAGCCGGGTGTTATCGTGAAACTGAACGCCAACAAGGTGAGCAGGAACTCGACCAGAAGCAGAGGGGGGTCTGGTGTCACCCTGAACGGGTTCCTCCTCCATAACAACCCGCTCACTTTACATTATCCTGCTCATTACACGGCTAAAAAATGACTATACTTCTTCTATTATTCACACTGCAGACTTGAGTCTTCATTCTTTAATGGACTGAACTCCGGTCAGCTCGTCGGTGAACATTTCTGCATGAGGCACAAAGGCGTATCCTCATTAATTATTAAAATCTCCAGACACGCCGACAGGATCAGACAGGATCTTTGTTAACAAATGTTCTGTGAGCTCAACATCAAACATCAAATACAAGAAGGCTGTAAACATTTATTTCATCTTTTCTCTGCTGGAATCTGCACTCATAGTTATATACAAGAAATATTATAACTCCCACTCCCTGTAGCATGAGCGTGTGTGCTTGTGTGTTTGCACGTATTGGACAGAACCCACATTGAAGCGAGCCGACTCGATGGAGAGCTGGGTGTCAGGCTCGCCGTCCCTCAGCCCTCTGCGACATTAACCACTCAATTAAAATGTATCAGCGTTTGAAAAACATGTTTAGCTGAGCGGTGGGAGCGCTGCTGTGCTTCCCTGTGTGTCTGACGGGCAGAGAGGAAGTCTGTTATGAACTTGTTTAAGTATCTGCTCATCTTTCTAATGCGTCTCCTCAGACAGCAGGAACACTGCACTGCACCACAGACTGTTTCACTGTGCTCTTAGGCGCCGTCTCTTTCTGTGTCCTGAAGATAGGAATGAACCACCTGTGTGTCTGAACACACCTCACTTAAGACAAACACACCCACTGGGGCTTTTTTTGCTGTGTACTCAGTGTGGGCACGGGGTGTTAAAAGGACAACTGAGTCAAGTGGAGAACAGGAAAGACTGCAGCGCTTTGGGAGGAGATTCTTGGCACCGGGCTTAAGAGACGACATGTGTTTACAATCTGAACCATAATATTCCTAACAATTCAGGAGTTGAGTCCTTTAAGCTGCTTTTACCGATGAATCAGAATAAAGATATGGATTTTAGGCCACTGTGCACTGTGTTAAAAGTTCTCATCAGAAATCCTTTTTAATTAATGTTTACAGATATTTTAAAGCTGATTTTGTTTTTGTCCTCTGCAACAAACAAAGAATGACCATTTCTCACTCTTTATTAACGATGTCAGCTTGATTTCGTTCATGGTTTTTTATTCAATTTCACACTTTAATTACGTGTGTTTCATGTGTAAATTATTCTTACACAGCTAACTAATACACACAGTGGCGTGTACAGACTTTTTTTTAACCGGGGTGGCCCACTCATGCAGCCTTGGCATGACGTTTGTGGGCACACGCATGCAAATTACTTTAATTT
The DNA here is from genome assembly GCF_963584025.1 of Labrus mixtus. NCBI lineage: Eukaryota > Metazoa > Chordata > Actinopteri > Labriformes > Labridae > Labrus > Labrus mixtus. The sequence continues at coordinate 1,723,422 of NC_083622.1, read as the reverse complement.
TTAACTCTTTCTATCCCAACAAATGATTTAACTTGTAAGCAACACAGTTTGGTATCATAAGTCTTGTTAGCTTGATTCTTTGGGGACTCAAAAAAGAAGATGTTTGTGCAAAGTCACAAATTTAAATACTGTATCCTGTGTGCCTGTGTGTAGGCAAACATGTATGTGTGAGTTTTGCCTTGTTATTTTTATTTTTGTTTTGTTTTTTAATCTGTATTGCTCTCTTGTTTCATGTACAGCACTTTGGTCAGCTGTTGCTGTTTTTAAATGTGCTTTATAAATAAATGTGATTGATTGATTGACTTTGAAAAATTGCATGCAACCTGCATGCACGCTGTCTAACTTGCAATTTAATTAATTTATTGGAAATTTAGTCCATCGCAAAAAAATACGCTATGCACAAGTTTATGTTTGGAAATAATTACGGAAAGAGCAAAGTAATAATTTACAACTGAAAGTACGACCATTAGAATGTCGAAAACAGCCAGAATAGTTAATTAGTACTTAAGTCCCGCCTCTAATTAGGTTAACAGCTAATCATAGATTTGGATTTTTGGGGTGGCACCAGGGGTGGCCAATCAGATTTCAAGAGGGGCCCCTGGTCAGCCCTCTGGACACGCCCCTGTACACAGATATCACCTCTTATTTGAACTGTTTTGTTCAACAACAACAACATCAGTGGCCTCTGCCTGCCTTTTGTTCTACTTCATCAGAAATCAGATTTATATCGATCACCTCGGCGACTTTGTTGTTCTCCTCGGTGTGTCTCTGCAGAATCTGGGCGGTAATGAAGAGTACTTTGGACCTGTGATTTATTGGTGTGTCATGTAATGTGAAAATCAAAACAAGACAGTTAAGTCTTTCATTACCTCCCATTAGCAGGGTTTCTCTCTGACATTATTAATGAAAGGAGTCCTTGACCTTCCCCGGCAATCTAGCGCTCAGGCATTGATTAAAAACCCTGGGAGAGTGACGGAGCGCTGGGGGGGTGAATCATGTTGTCTTTAATATTTGATAAATCCTGCAAGACGGGGAAATATGAAGGCCTGTTAATTGAGTGACTCGTTGCACACTTCCTCTTTTTATTCCAAACGAAAAAAAAAATTTCCAGCTACGTTCAAAGCCTTTGTGTTAAAACGGAGAAAAGAGCGCTACCTTTTCCCTGCAGGCTGAATATGTTAAACACCTCTCAACACAAGCTGCAGGGTGAAGTGAAATCTTTAAACATGATCAATAAATTTTATTATTTTTCTTCCTTGCAGGAATAACGACGACTGAGTCTTTCTACCAGAGTGTTTTTTTGTTCTTATCAGGACTGGGAATCCTCCGACGTGGCACACACACACACCATCGAGGGAGATAAAACTAATTTATGAGCCGTATTAAAATAGCTTTTTCTGACTGACAGGTCCTTCAGGCGATGAGAGGCAGGTTTTACTCTCTCAAACTCACTGATCCCCCTAAATCTATAGACTAAAGAGGCATGTCGTTTGTGAGGAGCTGTGACCAGTTTGCTGCTAAATTGACTCATTTTGGATTAGAAGCTCAAATCGTTGGTGTGCAGCTTTCAACCGGGTTTAAATGATAAATACTTTTTCTTTTTTAAGGCCGGCCCTTCTCTCCATGCAGATCCTCTGAGAGGTCGAGGTGGGATTCATTCATTAAACAGGCTGCTCCATATTTAATGGATCTACGGTGGCCCTGAAGGTCTGCAACTGCAAAAACAATTCACTAAACACAGAAAACATTTTAATGGGATGTTTTTGCTTTTAATACATTTTATTTGATTCATGAAATTTTGTGTGTCAAGACATATTTTATGTATTTAGTGAAATGTGTTTTGTGTGTAACGAATTGTTGATTTGATTCCCAAAATATTTTTTTTCCATCCATTCAGTGGTGTAGTGCATTTTTCAGTCTCCGTTTCTAAATCTCCTCTGATTCACAACATTGTTATTGATTGACAATGCTCAGTAGGATGCAGCCATTTTTAGAATGGTGAATGGATGACCCTCCCTACTCTGTCTCTTATTGGCTAGTGTGCACTAAGTAAATATGGAGGAGTAGTCTTACATGTCTCTGTTCATAACAGAGGCTGTTTATTCTCTTCTGGACGGGTCTCTTTTAGAAAAAAAACGATTGGAGGGAGGAGGGGGGGAATTAAGAGTATACCCACTTCTTAAAGCACCTCTAAACTTCTGCATCCATCCATTATTTATACCACTTTTTCCCGTTTGGGGTCACAAGGACTGGAGCCGATCCCAGCTGTCATTGGGTGAGAGGCGGGGTTACACCCTGGACTGTTCACCAGCCAATCACAGGGCTGACACATAGAGACAGACCACCAGCCACACTCACAGTCACGGACAATTTAGAGTCACTAATTAACCTAAGGAGCATGTGTTTGGACTGTGGGGGGAAGCCGGAGAGAACCCACACATGAACGAGGAGAACATGCAGACTCCACACAGAGAGACTCCTGACAGATGGGGATTCAAACCAGGAACCTAACCACTGTACCACTGAGCAGCCCAGTAGTGTTGTGTTAGATAAAACTATTTTTCATTGTTTGAAATGTTTTTTTTATTATATTCTTATTTTTACTTTCGGTTGTTTCAACGTATCATTAAATTGTGTTTCATGAAAAGATTTTCCACTTTGAGGACTTTTTGTTAAATATTTTTCTGTGTTTAGTTAAAAGTTTTAGCTTTTCATCAAATTGTTTTGCTTTTAATGAAATATTTTCTCACGTTCATCAGATGTGTTTGCAGTTGACCTTCAGGGCCACCGTACATAACGTCCCCTTTTGGATCCACAGAGAGGATGTGAACAAAGACCGCTCGATGTGTCGGGGTGGGGGGGGGAGGGGGGCAGCGAGCCATTTTTTACAGCCTGCTATCTCGACCTTTTTTTCTGTTTCGATATGTTGTAATGTAAAATATCCAAACCATCATCTTGTGATCATCATCTCAAGATTACCATCATTAGGAGATTAATGGCATTATTATCTGGAGATATCAAAGTAGTAATTTTTCCTCTGATCCTAAAGGGGAAAAGTGTCATTATCTCAAGATAAAAGGCTTCTGTATTTCACGCTCTGTCCATCATGTGAGAGAGGAAAGATTCTCCACACACACACACACACACACAGACACACACACACACACACACACAGACACACAGACACACAGACACACACACAGACACACACACACACAGACACACACACACACACACAGACACACACACACACACACACACAGACACACACACACACACACACACACACACACACACACACACACACACAGACACACACACACACACACACACACACACACACAGACACACAGACACACAGACACACACACACACAGACACACACACACACACACAGACACACAGACACACACACACACAGACACACAGACACACACACACACACACACACACACACACACACACACACACACACACACACACACACACACACCTGCTTTAGAATCCCAGCAGCCATCTCGTGGCCACAGTCAAAGATGATGTGGAACTCTTTCCCCCTCTTCATCTCCTTTAGCAGCGGTTTAGCATCCTTGGTGTCTGCAGGCAGCTGCCGGATCTTTAACCGGATGTTGTACCGGGACGGCGCCTTTATGAGTTCTTGCAACCGAATCAATCCTGCAGAGAAAAAAAAAAAAAACACACACAAAAAAAAGAGTCTGAATGTTTTCTTTTGCTTTTAGAGTCGATGCTATTTAAAAAAAAATGGAGTCCATGCTCCATAAGTACAGCTCTGCTCCCAGGAGGACACTGCACTTTCTTTACAGTACATTTCAAACATATTTATCTTCCTGCAGTAATTGAGGTAACAACGGCTCCCGATTCATTTGGCAGCGGCGGTTATTATTAGAGCGCGGATAAGGAAGCTTGCAGGGTTTATTTCTGTTGTCGGTTCATTTCTAATGAAATCCATTTCTCTCTCCCCGACACCCTCGCCCGCCCTCTCCTGCCATCCCTTATCCTAAAAACAAGATTTTCTCCCTGTGTCCTCTTTCTTTGTCCTTTGTCCTTTTTTTTTTTTTTGTCCCCCTTGATATTACCCATAATGCATGTAAACAGTCTGTCAGGCTGCATCGCCTCGGTGTCCTGGAGACTTCTCCTTTCTATGCAGCTGTGCAAACACGTCTACAAAAGACACAAGAACGACAAAGACACATAGCAATACTGGAAATGACCTGACAGCATCCTTCATCATAGATCACAATGATTCTGTGCTCACTATTGATCCCTCTCCTCCTCATGCAGAGCGCTCTCTCTCTCTTTGTGTGAGAGACCTTTGTCAGGAGACGGACGTGCACTTCAACACAATCACACACGTCTTCACTTTGACAGATGAAGTCTCACTACGAGGTTCAGGTTTCTCTTGTCAGGAACAAACTGACACAGCAAAGTATCACGACACTTGTTTTCTTTATAATGCATCGATTTCCCCCCAACATCAATGTCCCTTTTTACCCCTTAAATTCCTGTAATCCTCCGCCCCTGTAGATGTTTCTGTTAGTATAGGCTGGCTCATTGAATCTAAAACAGCCGTGAGAACGTGAGAGATCTGACCAATCGGCAACCTCTGATGTTGAAAAACGAACCCCATTGCAGAGGAGCGATAATAAACCCTGCAGTTTGTTGAGTGTCTACTTGAAGCTGACTAAAAAAAACCCCAAGAAATTGGCCGGAAATTCCAAACCATTAGCATTATGCTACAAACACTTCAGCTACAGCAGAAGCCTTGAATATCTGAAGGCACTCCCTGAGGATAAACTGTCGTCAGATGATGACTGACAGTTTCTAAGAAGGAGGGAACTACTTGACACTGACAGAGTTTTTTTGTAAAGGAAGAATGGACAACTTTTTGATCCAGTAGATGTCGCCCTTGAGCACCATTGTGAAACCAAAACAAACTGCTGTTTGGCCACGCCTCCTCCATACTGAATCCTCCAGCGACACACCTCCAACCCCTCCTCCACTCACGTTCAAATTAAAACATAATTAAGCATCTACAAGCGCAATCGACGGACAAACTTGTCCTTTGCTTGAGCTGCAATCACCTGTGTCCTGCATTGTTGTGTTAGCATGCTAATGTTAGCGCTCTTTAGTTAGCTCGTAGCTTCACATTTCATGTAAACTGACACAGAATGAGCATGATCTAAAAACTCTTACTAACATCCAAATAATCAGTGAGTATGTTCTTCTTCTCTCTAGTTCTTGACTAAAACAGCTTTTATACACAAGGGGAGGAGCCGGCCGTCCCGTCCATGTAAACACAGCCCTGACAACAACACAGCCAGCGGGACTCGAGCTTCTCCCTCATTGTAGACAGTCATGACTCAGAGACACATTTACACAGGAGAGACTGGATTTCTGCTGTATTGATGTGTAACAAGTTCTTCCTTTAAAGATATTTTGGGAGACATTTTGCCAGCTGAAGAGAGTCAGGAAACTTTGGGAGGAGAGAGTTGGGGAAAAGATCTGAGGTTGGATTCCTGCGCTGGTGTCTATGGCCTCTGTACGTGGCGCGTGCAACATAACCGCTAGGCTATCCGGCGCCTTGCTGACAAAGATCTGTAAACAGGAATTATATTTACTTAAAAGAATCATGTGTATCCAAAAGAATAGACTATAGAGGATTATTTAAAAAAAAATCACCCTGATTAAAAATGTCTTCCCAACAAACAAAGAGTGAATGTTTAGATCTTCTTTATTCTCTTTTTAAATCCTCCTCTGCTCGCCCACTCCGACTGACTGCAAACACAGCTATAAATATCATCAAGTGTCATCCTGGTTTTAAGCCTCTACATAGAGACAGAACAGTGGATAGAGACAGAAATCAGAGAGGGAGAGACATGCGGGGAAAGAGCCACAGGCCGGATTTAAACCCGGGCTGCCCGCTTAGAGGACTGCAGCCTCTGTACATGGGGCGTGCAAACTACCCACTAGGCCACCAGTGTGTTTTTCTTATTGAAACAAAGAGTAAAACTAATTAAACGAAAACAAGATCATTCAAAAATACAGCTGATTGTAATACAGAAGAAAATGAAAACTGACTGGTCTCCATGTTTAAAAAAAATAAAATCAGTATTGTTCCCTAAATCTCCAAACACACACACCGACATCAGCCTGAACTGTGTGTGTGTGTGTGTGTGTGTGTGTGTGTGTGTGTGTGTGTGTGTGTGTGTGTGTGTGTGTGTGTGTGTGTGTGTGTGTGTGTGTGTGTGTGTGTGTGTGTGTGTGTGTGTGTCTACAGGCCACTGCGTCCCCAGCTGTCCAGCCCGTGGCATGATTTGTTTACTTCCTGCTTCCACTTGACTGCAGTGCACTGTGGGAAACCGGCTCGCTGCGCAGCCGGGGCATCAGCGGCGTGTTGCTGGTTTTCATTACATCAAACACTCTGGTGGCACGCTGATGATGATGACGACGATGATGATGATGATGATATCCTCAGAGTGTCGACCTGCGAGACACCCGCAGCGTTGCGTTTTGAAAGATCACGTAACAGAATGTCTCCTCGTCTGAGTCTGAAAGGGGAGGAGCTTAAAGAGTGAGGAGAGTTTGATTGGAGTCATTGTGAGTATTTCAAATTTGAACTAAAACCTTTAAATTGTAAAGATGTCAAGTATTTTTAGATGCTAGACTAGACTAGATGCTAAATATGCTGACTCATTGTTGGCCATTGGTCCAGGGTAGGACCCTTGACTTATGGGGGGGGGGAGTGTGACGGCCTTAGGGTTGGCCTCTATGCCTTTTAGTTCTTCCTCGCTGGCCTTGATTTCCTCATTGCAGGTAGATACAGGTGGAGTCTGAGAGTAACGCAGCACACCTGAGCAGGCGGCTATAAAGCAGACCAGCTCAGTCTTCTCACTCTCTCTCTGTCTCTCTCTCTCTGTCTCACTCTCTCTCTCTGTCTCTCTCTCTCTGTCTCTCTCTCTCTCTCTGTCTCACTCTCTCTGTCTCTCTCTCTCTGTCTCACTCTCTCTCTCTCTGTCTCACTCTCTCTCTCTGTCTCTCTCTCTCTGTCTCACTCTCTCTCTCTCTGTCTCACTCTCTCTCTCCTGGCCTGCAGACTGCCTTCAACATGTGTTTGTATTGTATCATGTTGTAGCCTTTATCCAAATGCTGTCCCGTCACAGCCTTCTCTGCTCCGGTCTGTCTTGTCTTGTCTTGTTTAGCAGGACGAGCAGTTATCAGTAACCCTGACAGTGGTTATTTGAACTGAACTTTTTGTGCCCTCCACTACGAGACATGGAGAAACCCCCGTGGGGGAGTGAAGGCTGGTGCACGGTGAGGGTAGAGTGCGCACATCCAGCCAGCGAGGCATTTTATTGATCGACGACCGTTTAGGACGCCCCTCGATTTGCCAGTCAAACGGGAAACTAACAGGTGTTGCATCGATGGAAGGGGACTGCTTCATATTTAACAGATTCTACCCCACGAGCAGAAACGTGCTCAAACTAGGATCAATATTGGAGATGCTTTTGAAAAATGGAGAGAGGTTAGAACACAGAAAGGTTTACAGACCCATGCAGAGCTGGATAAACACTGAAGCTTCAGAGTCCACCACATGGTGACCTGTGTGAGCATGGACTCTAGAGAGGAGGGAGGGGGGGGGGGATTTGGACTGCAGTACCCATTTTAAACACTACATCTCAGAGTTACAGATTGCTCCTTTAATTCTGCATATAGGAACTCTCTCTCTCTCTCACTCTCTCTCTCTCTATGTCTCTCTCTCTCACTCTCTCTCTCTCTCTATGTCTCTGTCTTTCTCTCTCTCTCTCTCTCTCTCTCTCTCTCTATGTCTCTCTCTCTGTCTCTCTCTCTGTATGTCTCTCTCTCTGTCTCTCTCTCCCTCTCTCTCTCTCTCGCTCTCTCTCTCTCTGGACAAAGGCTCAGAATCTGATGGAAACTGTCTTGTTTATAATATTCACAGACGACCTGCATCTCAGATGATCTAAGGCGCATTAAGATGACTAATTAAAAAAAAAGAAAAATAATTCAGAGGACAGGAATGTGTTCCTCGTTGACTCCAGTTGACGGCCTCTGATTTACTGGGCATGACAGAAGGACAGACGAGGGGACAGATGGACCCACGCTGATCCATTTAGTTCCCCCTATGATTTCACTGAGGGGGGACGCACCATGTGGAACAAACTGGTGATGTGCCCGAGCAGTGTGAGTGGAGGTCCTCCAACACGGCTGCAGCCTCAGCCATGAATTACATCGAGGTTGGAGACGTTCATGTTTTTATAAAGTCTGGTGTCCAGTTGCAGCAGCTCTGTGTAAGTTCTGTCTCATGTTCTGAAGTCCACACCAACCCTTTCATGTAAACTAGTTAGTAACTTAAGTTTAGTCCTACTAAGAGCTAGGTTTAAGATTTTAACTTTAACTGCTCATGCTGGTACTAACTCAGCTGGTGCAACACCTTTAGATGTAATTGTCCTCAATTAGCAATTATGTTCAAACATGGTTACGTTTGAAGTTATGCAGAGCTTGTGTAACTCAGAGCAGGATCTAAAATGTCCTCAGAGTATCAAAGTCAAAAGTGTCCCTCTGAAGGACATTTAGACTGACTGTTTGAATACAGAGCAAACTGAAGCTCACCTCATATTTGGAGACGATCAAACTGAGATCATTCTAACTTCTTGTCACCACCATAGAGTACAAATAATGAACATTAACTTTGCTCCAAGGTGTAAATCAGTGGGATGGGGAATGCCTCTCTGTTCTGAGTCTGCAGCTTGTCGTCGGCCATGTTGGCTGCTTCACTTCAGCCATGTGGCTCCAAGTTCTCCCTGACATCCTGATATAAATATTTCTACCATGGACTGTATATAAACATGGACAAAGTCTGAGCGACGTCCCCCATTGGTTTCTGATTGGCTGCTTTGGAAGCCCGTCCATTGTGGTCGCCATATTGGAAATGCTGACTCTATTAAAGTATCCAGGCAGAGAGGCGGAGCATTGAGCCTCCGACAAAACACCATGACACATCCACCTGCAGTCTGTTGTCAAAACGGACATTTTAAAGTGTGGGGGCGTCTCAGGATGGAGTACATTATGTTGAAAGAACAACGCTGAAGTGGCACACGAAGCAACAGAATCTAAATCTATGAGGCATTTATATCTGAGTATATCAGCGGTAAGTTTAACATTTTCAAGGTCAACAAAGAAAGGACAAGAACATACGGGCGAACAGAAAACATAATGAAGCTGTTTCATTACGCGCATGGAGATCACGTCAGGCGTTTGCAGGAGTCCATGCCTCCCATTGATCTAAGGATATAATTTTCCTAACCACTCCCACTCGCTTGAATTTTTCTGAATTTTTCCTGCTTTGTTCTCACATCAGCTCACCGTGACTTCATGTGAACAATTCACTCTGGGGCTGGAAATGAAAAAATCCAGGAAAAGTCAGAGTGAAAAATGTGTTCACACTCTCAGCTCACTCTGAAAACTTGAGGAAAGTTTCATGAATCTTGTGCATGTGTGAAATCACCAAAGGACAGAGTAAGGGCTGAATTGGAAATTTGCATAAATATAAGTGTGTGAGTGTGTGAGAGAAGTGTGTGTTTGTGTGTTTTATTTGACTCGAGTCCAATCTCATACGAGAGCTTGATGTTGCGTGAGCTGTCTTTGGGAGAGAGAAACAGCTTCCGCTGCTGGAGCAGCAATCTGTGTTTTACGGTTAGTTAGTTAACATCGATAAAAGCAGCAGACACATCTGAGTGCTGCACTCGCTCATCATAAACACATGTCAGAGCACCTCTCTCTGCCGCTCGCTCCACAGACATCCCCCCCCCCCCTCTCCATTCTGCATGGATGCATTCCTCCTTCATACCTTTCCAAAACCTACAGGCCACAGCCCACTGGGAGAGTGGAAAGGGAGATTTCTGGAGTGCTAGCAAAGAGGGTTGTCAGCACTGATCAGTATTGACGGCGTTTAATGCGCGGCGACTGCTCTAGGATCCATATTTAACTCTGCATGAATATTTCATCCCCTCTAAGCGTTTATTAGGGGGCCGTCTGGGAGTCTCCTGAGCGTAAAACAGATCGGCCCGCCTGTGATAAATATCCTTGTGAGGGAACGGCCCCTCAAGCCTCCCCTCCCCCTTTGAGAGCATCACAGGCGACAACGAGGAACAGCTCCTTTTTACTGGGGCTGCTCAATCATCATCGTCCTAAAAGACGTTTAAGTGATCCCCCCAGACAGACAGCCGGTCTGCCGCGCTGCATGATGGGAAAAAATGGCTGATGAGTCACTGAGCTGCAGACTTCTCAGGTCAAGGTTAATGTGACCCCCCCCGCCACATCGGCTGGCTTATTTATGTTCAATTAAACGCTCAGAACACGTTGGAGAAAGATTAAAGCCGGCGTGCGGTCAAAGGTTCCAGCAGTTGTGCGGGAATGTGGAGGCAGAGCGTGCACGCTGCTCTCTCGCTGTAAATAAGCCTCTGCAAACGTGCAAATGTGGGCCAGTCTGCAGCAGCAGAAACTGTCTTTGTTATTAGTTACACCAAAGTTTCTCCCGGCACTAAATCACTCGTGCTGAAAAGTGTCCGTTTCCCCGAGCCAGCACTCCATTTTTCTGCAATTAACTCCGCCCTTTACGTATCTGCTCTTCCCACATGGTATAACCGATAGAGAACGGGCATGAAAAGTTCTTCTTCTGCTGCGAAAATGAGTTCAAGTGATTAATTTGAAAAATGGGAACAAATAGGTTTAGAGACTATATGTAGCCCGGAGACAAATCAAACGCATATAAAGGGGGAGTAGCGAGACAAATAGGTCCCTCAGCGGGTCTCCTCCTCCTCCTCCTCCGCTGCCTCGTGCCTCCTTTACTCACACATTTCATTTAATCTAAATATATATATATATATATATATATATATATATATATATAGACACATGTGTCAGAAGCAGTATTATAATGAGTAATGTTTATACCATGTAGTCTTTTTACATCTGAACCATCTGAAATATCAGCACACTCCTGCCATGCTTTTTCAACATCATTTGAAACGAGTTTATAATTTTTGTCATGATTGGGCAAAATATATTAGTATAACATTCTGTTTTGGTTCATATTATTTTATCTTTTTTATGAAGAAGAGATTAAAAAAAGGTGGATTCAGTCTATTTATGTATTTAATGTGTCTCCGCTGATCTGAAGGTTTGCTGCAGAGGATGTTAAATTCAGTAGAGGGAGCAGCACAAGAAGAAATCAGGAGGATTATGAGGTGTTTTCCGACCAAACAGTTCTGGTGACTTTTTAACTTTTTGTAAGAGGAACTATCCACTATGGGAGTTCCCTGAGAATTACACACACCATGGTGGTTTTTTTCTGTCTGCATACAAACAAGCAGGAGCCAAAAAGGTTCCTTTAAACGGGGTTATAGGAACTAAAATAGTTTAAAGTTCCTGTAGTACGGAACCAGTAAAAATCCACAAATCGATCCACGATCCACAAAGAACAGAGTCATATTTATTATGTTTTGAAAGATCTTGTGTTTGAAAAAAAGTCCACCTACTCCCACTTGGCTGCTGACTGGAACTGTACTGCACATGTGTGAAAAATCTCCCTTTTCAGAGGAACTGCATATTGTCAGTTAACATGTGGACAATAAATAAACTGTCACTATCGACGCCACAAAAGCAGCTAAAAGGCAAACAGGAGAACAGCGGAATACAAGGACGGTATTCTTCATGCAGGCCTCGTCTCCGGGGGAATCACCTCGTCTCATTCCAGAGGATATTAAGGGCTTCATGAGCCTGCTCTTTGTCCCACACAGAAACATGCAATCCTCATTTTAAATTAAAGGACTTAAGGTGGCCACAAATGGAGATTTAAAACAAAATTCAGCTGATGACAGGAGATGGTGAGGGCTGTTTGTGACACTGCAGCTGCTTCTCTAACAATCAGATATTTTAAAGGGTTAAGGGTAAATGTGTTGACCATGGACTGTATAGAACATGAATGTAGTCTCAGTGACATCACCCAGTGGTTACTGAATCACACAGATAGACATCACCAGGAGAGCGTCAGATTCCATTTTTCAAAGTTTGCACTCTGGAAACGGTTTTCAGGCACCCCAAACGCCGTCGACTTGTAAACAAACAGCTATAACCTAACTAGCTTACTGTTTTTGGCTAAAATCGTCGAGTAACCAGGGCCTTATATTCTTTATTTTACATCGTGCAGCTGTGGCTCAGACGGTCAGGGGTTCGATCCCCAGCTCCCGCAGCTACATGTCCGATGTGTCTGCAGAATTTGTCTTGAAGAATTTGCAAAGGAAAAGGAACTAGCTGCACGGACTTCTGCATCGTCTCGACTTCATAACATCAAGCTAGAACAGCAACATCATTGCATTTCCTGATTTCAAAATAAAAGCCCTTCCTGTCAAATCATTAACATGAGCAATGTGACACATATTCGTGCAAATAATGTAAATAGTATGTTTTAACTTCTCGTTATGAACTTAATTGACTTAGTGTAACATTTCACACATAATACTGTTAAGAAAACAATTCACAACAAGGTGTGACCTGCGGTGTCCTCGAGCTCATTGTTTTGAAGTGAATTGAGGTCAAGTGATGTAAATGGACTTGAGCTTGTTTATTTATTTTCTAGTCTTCTGACTACTCAAAATGCTTTTACACCGCAGGTCACACCTACACATTCACACCCTGATGGTAGAGGCTGCTGAGTAAAGAGTCCATCAGAAGTAACTCATCCATTCACACACCGCTGACAAAGCAGTGGGAGCAACTTGGGGTTAAGTGTCTTTCCCAAGGACACATCAGACATGTGGCTGCAGGAGCTGGGGATCAAACCCCTGACGCTGAACCACAGCCGCCCCAAAGAGGTAAGACACAACCAGTAAACAGACCAAAACAAGTATGTATATAGATACAAACACGGCCCCCCAACAGTACAGAAATACAAACAAACAATACAGAAATACACTTTTTTCTTAGTCATCCTTCTGCTGTAACTTTTCTCCTCCTTCCCCCTGAGCTGGATTTCATGAATAAATATCCAGATCAGGGCGACTTCCTCATCATTAAACACAGTAAGAATCACTGTGACCTCACTAAAACAGATGCATGTTTGGTCGATGTTGTTAGTGCTTCTGTTAGTGACACGACAGTACTCACTCATGCACATTATTCCCTCCCTGCCTCGGTGTATCCAAAATATACAAACGCATGTTGAATACTGAGAGACGCACGACTTCACCTCAGCATCACATCTGGCATGCCGTGTGCCGTCTTCACACCCCGTCAGCGCACCATCCAGATGTTGTTTTCATAAATAAACTGTCACTATCGACGCCACAAAAGCAGCTAAAAGGCAAACAGGAGAACAGCGGAATACAAGGACGGTATTCTTCATGCAGGCCTCGTCTCCGGGGGAATCACCTCGTCTCATTCCAGAGGATATTAAGGGCTTCATGAGCCTGCTCTTTGTCCCACACAGAAACATGCAATCCTCATTTTAAATTAAAGGACTTAAGGTGGCCACAAATGGAGATTTAAAACAAAATTCAGCTGATGACAGGAGATGGTGAGGGCTGTTTGTGACACTGCAGCTGCTTCTCTAACAATCAGATATTTTAAAGGGTTAAGGGTAAATGTGTTGACCATGGACTGTATAGAACATGAATGTAGTCTCAGTGACATCACCCAGTGGTTACTGAATCACACAGATAGACATCACCAGGAGAGCGTCAACAGCAAGTCCATTGTTTCCCTGTTTTTCAAGCGTTTTTTGGGTGCATAAAAGTAAAATAATGATCAACTTTTCAGTTCAAGACGCAGAGTCGCAGCACTTCTCAATGTCACTTATGGGCAAACCAGTCGATCAAATCAAATTGGAAGATATACCTTCACTTTTTATGACGTTTTCTCTGCTTATTGTCTAGGTGCAAAGCAATGAAAAGAGCTGTGTTTGCTTGAATTCTTTGTCCCTACTTGTTTTATTCTGTCGCTCGTACTGTATGCACGCTCAGCCCCGCTCTACAGGCACTCCCAGCTGTTTCTTCCCCCAGATGCGTGTTCACCATATTAGAAATGATTTGGTCAACCTAGTGACAGACAAAGAGCTGGAGCCGAGGCGGGTCTTAAGCCTTCTTGGTGAACAGCTACAGTCACATCGGTCCGAGTTATAATGATAATCACCATGTGGTGGACTCTGAAGCTTCAGTGTTTATCCAGCTCTGCATGGGTCTGTAAACCTTTCTGTGTTCTAACCTCTCTCCATTTTTCAAAAGCATCTCCAATATTGATCCTAGTTTGAGCACGTTTCTGCTCGTGGAGCTTATTAGAAACATGCAGAGGCTTTTTAGGTCGGGTACAATCACTTCTATCTGAACCACTTCTCTTGCCCGCTTCCATCGCTGCAACACCTGTTGACCTGATAACTGCTCTCATATCTGACAAACCGAGGGGCATCCAAAACGGCCGTGTGGGGGGTCGCCTTAAAAGCGCCTACCTTCTCTGGTCCAAACAAATCCAGAGCATTCAGGAGCAGAATCTAAAGTTAGAAGGAGGACATACTGGCTGCTGCATTGTTGTCAGAGAAGCCAGCACTTCAACATGTTTCCTTAATGATCAGATAGTAAGATACCTTTATCATCTCACTCACTACACATCTCACTGATTGGACCTTTAAGATTCAACAGCAAATACGTCAGCACTAAAAAAAGAAACACTGATCAGCTGGAGGCCCAATGTGTTAATCTTCTTATTAAAAATCGGCGTCTTCTCTCGATGTTTCTGTTAGACCTCTTGTGTAATTAGCTCGCTGTATCTGTTAGTGATGTGACTCAATTATTCCTGTTTGTACCAGAATCCAGTCAATGTTCTGGCAATTTCTTGTTGCCTAACAGAGGCACATTTTTAGTCCTTAATTGATTAATGCCCTTTTGTTTCACTCGGGTACATTTGCCATTGATTCAGCTGGTGGCCTAATACATTAGAAGCAGCAGAAAAAAACAAGACGAGCTGATTTAACAATACCATCCAATTTTCCACTCACTCAAAATAACACAAACATAAGAAAAATCAAACGGAGGGTCAGAGCGAGAAAACACTGCGGCAGCTTCCATTAGCATTCCAGCGCTGCAAAAAAAAAGTGGGATTAGCGTGGTGAATTGTGAAGAGTCAGTGAGCCCTTCTCTAAACAGGCTGTTGAGTGGAAGTCGAGCGTATGATGGGACTGGGACTGCTGGTGTGGAGACTCACAATCACACAATCACACACACACACACACACACACACACACACACACACACACACAGATGAAATTGAAACAGATTACTGTAGGGGTCCTGGGACTCTCTGAAGTACACAGAGAGGACTCTCACTGGTGGAATATATATAGTCTCTTTATCCAGAGCAGGCACACTCACATGGTTTTATGTGCTGCAGATACAGTTTGCTGTAAATTCTCAGATGGTGACCCCCCAGCACCAACTGTGCAGAGGCCCTTTTGTTTCGGGTTTGGGGAAAGAGTTTGCCTAAGAGTGCCAAATGAATCACATTGTTGAAGGCCTAAATATGCTCATAAACTCATGAAATTTTGCACAGAGAGATTTAGGGTCCTTCCACACATCCAGCTCGGTTGCAGTTGTTGCATATTTCCTTTGGGTCTTTTTATGTTCACAGTGCAATATTGTAAAGCTGGCTAACGCAGGGCTGTCCAGTTAGGACATTGGTTCCCAACAGGGGCGTGTCCAGAGGGGTGGCCAGGGGCTGCATGGGCCTGCCTTAAAATCTGATTGGCCACCCCAGATGCCACCTCAAAAATCCTAAACTCTAGTTGGCTATTTGCCCTGTCAGAGGCGGGACTTCAGTCAAAACTAACTTCTTTTTTTTTCAAAAGGCTGCTACTATAGTTTTCTTCACCAATCAGACAGGATAAATATTTGATATTTATTGGTGTGTATATGTGTGTACGCATATGTCACACTTCAGGCCACCCCAGCAAAGGTCAAAAAAGTCTGGACACGCCCCTGATTCCCAACATGGGGTCTGGGCCTTCCTGAGGGGGCTGCAAAGATCTCATAGCTCTGAGTTTGTCAAAATTAAATATGCACATATTAATTAAAAGAATGGCAACACCCTGACTGGATTTTTTTATTCAAAGTTCTGCAGATAAAATGAAGTTAAAAATGCATGTTTCAGGATGCTGAGTCAGCAACTTCACTTATGGTCATGATAATTTTAACAACATGATTCCCTCTCAGGCTGAGGTTCAGTATGAACATGAAGACTCGCAGGCTTCACCTCAAAACGGCTCAGTACAGTTTATGGTGGTCGTAGAAAATGTACCAGTCATCAGGACACTTCTGGAATAATCATTTTCATCAAAGAAATGAGGCTCAGAATGCAATTAAGGTGACCTGACACAAGTGTCTCTGACTGAACGGAGGTGCTAACACTGGAAACATTAAAACTTTCAGACCACCTTCCCCACTTCTCCGTCTCTTCTGCTGCCACTATACTTTAAATTCCCATTAAGATCCCACCAGGATGTTAACAAAGACCAGAATGCTTTCCCTCTGAATACAAACTCATTTCCCTGTGTGTCTTAAAGGCTTTATATGTGATTTTTTGATCCAGCAGATGTCGCCCTTGAGCGCCAGCATGAAACCAAAACAACTTGTGCTGCATTGTTGTGTTAGCATGCTAATGCTAGTGATCTTTATTATGCTCGTATCTTCACACTGCATGTAAATTTACCTGAAATGAGCGTGATCTAGAAACACAGTTAAGCAGTGAGTACAGTATGTTATTCTTCTTTTCTCTAGTCCCTCAATTAAAACACTTTTATACTCGAGGGGAGGAGTCAGCCGGCCGTCCGGGCGATGTAAACAAAGTGAAGATAGGACTCTGAAAACTCTGAAAACATCACAGACAGTGGGACTCGGGTGTTACACCCATTGTAGACAGTCATGACTCACAGAGTTATTTTCAGAGGAGATACTTGATTTCTACATGTAAGTGTGAAAAATCACATATAAAGACTTTAAATTACCACTTTGGACGTGCACCATGCAGTCATCCATATTACCTGTAGTGAACATACTGTCAGGCTGATCTTTCTTCAAATCAAGAAAAAATGAAGGATAAGAATCCAGGAAAAGTTGTGCTACTGAATTGTGTTCCTGTCCATTTCAATGTTGTTATTGTTGCTGTCAGGTGTTTCACAAACTGTTTCTGAGAATGACACACAGAGAGGAGCTGAGTCACAGCAAATGAAGATGTTTTCTACCCAGAGTATTACAGCAGCTTTTCCCCCGTCACCTCCGGCACGGCCTCAGGATGCTGCTGCCATGGAAACCAGGCTTTGAACAGAAAGGGTTTGACTTTACTGTTGAAGAACACATTACACCGGGTTACCTACCACAGTCACATTGGTATTATGTTCTGTTTTTTCTGTCCTGTATTCCAGTGTTTGATTGCACAGTTAAAGGAGATTGTACATAAACTTTTGTTATTTGATTTTATGTGACAGTTATACTTGAACTAATTGATTTTGAGCCGCAATATTTACGCCTCTGTGACGTTTCACCTTCAATCTGAAGGTCATGGAGGCGTAATGGGGGGATGGTTTCAGTGGAGCCAGTGGGGGAGTGCAGTGCTGTGTGTGTGTGTGTGTGTGTATGTGTGTGTGTGTGTGTGTGTGCGCATGTCTGACTGTGTGTGTATGTGGAGCTCTCTGTGAAGTCACAGACTTGGACACAAGTATTACGCCATCACAGAATCAATATTAAGTACAAAGACGTGATGACAGCTGAGCTTAGTTACGACACTTTCTGAAAAAAAAACTATTTGATCCACAGTTAAAAATCTACACAGCCCTGCTGGAGTCATCATTCAGACATTCATAGATGTGTCTCCTCCAGCCAATGACAGCTTGAGGTGAGTTAAGTAGAGGATACAATTCAGCAGTTGGACGCAATTTAGAAAAAAAAAATTAGGACCTACATGGCCGTAGCGGGAAAGAGGAGAAAGTATAATCGAAGTGAGAAAGCGGATAAAGCTCCTTCTAAAACGAGGGTGAACCTCGCATTAGCTTTTACCCGCGGACGTGGAGGTGGCCACGTTGGACAGTCAGGTGACAAACACCGGCGGTTAGCTTGTGCTAGCGTGTGTTAGCTTGCAGTGTAGCTACAAGCAGTAAATGTACACACTACGTCCTGCAGGGAGTGTGAGCTTCAAGGGAGATGAGCCCAGGAGGAGGAGGGGTCCAGTTTGAATGTTGCCATGAACATTTTTACTGAATAACAGTTTCTCCCCCCAGGCGGTCACTCTGATGAACACTAAACAGTCACAGAGTGTCAGACCTGTCACAGTGAAGTGACCCTAAACCAACCTTCACTGTGAATATACATATGTGTATATATATATTATTTAATTTAAATGATCAATACACACACTTATTTATGTAAATACTGTAATTGACATCTTAATTGACTCATCTGTCACATAACTGCATTTTACTTATCATGTTACTTCAGCATCTTTTGCACTGTTTCATATTTAGTCATGTAAATATTAGTCTTTTCTTATTCTGTTTATTGTTGATATTTAATGTTGTACCTGTTCATAAGAGAGCACAGTTCACCAAAGTTAAATTCCTTGTGTGTGTGTGTGTGAGCACACCTGGACAATAAATCTGATTCTGATTCTGAACATCGATGGAGTCTGCTGGCTCTGAGAAGTTTAAGCGATGTTTCCCTCTAGGAGACCTCTTAAAACAAAGTGAGGTCTTGTATACCGGTGCGACAAATACTCCTGATTTTACGCTAAATAGTTGTAACACTTTTTTGAGACCGCTATAAAATCTTTATGAACTTCTGCAGCCCCTCCTTCAGAGCTTGGCTGCACGATAAGGTTTCTGCATTTTTTGTGTCCGCGGGTGTCGGAGGCTTTGATTGAATTTCTTCACACCAATAACGGCCTTTTTCCTTTTTCTGTGGCAGACTGAAGCATTATGTAACCTAAAAAAAAAGAAACCCACAGCAGCAGCAGCAGTCATGGCCGCCATCACTAAAGACAGTTTTGTTCAGTGTGGACTCCTTACTGTGAACATCAGAGAGAAACAAGCTCTGTGTGAGCCAGTGTTTTATTGCACACACGAGCCTGTTCTCCCTTATGGCCTAATCAAACTTTCTGCAGCAGTGGGTAGCAGCGGCGGCGGCGTTCAGGTAGTTGTACGGGTCTTATGGTTGGCTGCGAGAGCTATAACACATGCTGCTGCCATCTCAGTTTTGCCATTATAAAGTTGAGCCGTTAGAGGAGTCCCATTATGGTTATTGATTTGCTTGTTTGCGCCCCGCTTGGTGGAGAAAACAGCACAAAGAGAGAGGTTGTTTCCTACATCTTTTATGTCCCCATTTCCAAACACAGGCGCGCTTTAGAACAGCAGGTGGGGCGGTCGGGGTAAGGGGGGGGACCCCAGGAGAATTATATGATAATATAAATGTTCTGCTGCACTGACTCTGCTCCTTAATGTTCCTCTCAAACCGAAACAAGTTAAAAAAAAAACAAGATTTAAATGAGATCATGTCTGAACCTCCTCGGCGACTCCAGTCAAGACGTGATTCCCGCTCGCCCTCTCCGCTGCTCCATCTGTGCTATCAGATCACCTGTGTTAATGGTGACAATGAGAAGCCGTTTGTGGGTCAGGCCAGGATCTCATTTCCCATCTCCAGGACAGAAAAAATCAAGCCACCATTAACCCCATAGTGAACCAGCCATGTCGTCTTTACAACTTAATTAACGGAGGTGACGGGATCAGCCGCGATCAATTCCTCCCTGCAGACGAGACCTGCAGGGCAAACTAAGTTTTACTTAAAGGCGGGGGGACGAGCACGTTCCACACAGGCCTGCTTAAAGGTGTTAGAGGATTCTACTGCTGGGAAGAAATATGGGTTTATAACGTGTTTTTTTTATTCTCGATTCTCAAGTTTGAAAATCCAAAACACTCAAAGGTTTGGGAGGTTAAAAGTACAAACTTGTGATCTAATGTTATGAACTGTAGGGGTTTGAAAAGTCTCTGTTATGCAGATCCAAAACTCAAATTGGATGTACATTTATTTCATTACTTGATGGCCTAAATCAGCTCAAATCAATTTGGTTTCTAACGAAGGACTGGTAGGGCCACATTAAGGTCACAGCCATCAACAGCTCCTCTCAGTCTGCACAGATGTAGAAGAGATGTTTATTCATATTATTATTCCCTTTCTGTCCTGAATCCCTCCTGATAGATCTGACACCTAGAGGCATCGGCCAATACTGAGGAACCATGACAACATCATAAATGTTATTAGTAACTGACATTGTGCTTGCTTTAACTAACATTAGACCAAAACCAAAATAGAATCATACGACCATGTACCTGAAGATTTATTTTTGTGCGTTTTGGGCCTTTATTGGAAAGAAAGGACAGTGGATAGAGAAGGGAAAAAAAGGGAGAGAGAGAGAGAGAGTAGGGAATGGTCGGATTTGAACCTGGGCCACCCGCTTGAAGGACAACAGCCTGCATGCATGGCGCCCGCACAACCACTGTGCTACCAGCGCCCCGGACCAATCATGTGAGGGGGAATAATCCGTCATGGATCAGATCTGTGAAACCAGAGGCTCCTCCCTCTTAACGTGGAGTCTAGAGGTCCTTCTGATCAGTCTTTACAAGTGGAGACATACGCTCTAGTATTGGCTCTTTCTGTCAGTGGGTGTGTGTACATGAAGTTTTTTCTCTCTGGAGTGATATCCAGTTCAAGCAGAACTCAAACAGTCCCCACTGTGTGTTTATTCCTCTGTTATTATTTTCCAGTCTAGTTTTTGTTAAGCACACCAGAGTCACTGTGCAAATAGACTCCGCCTGTGTTGTAAAAAAACGCCGCTGTCGCTGCACGCCTCCAGATGTTGCTCCTACGCTCGCCCCCTCGCTCTGTGCCACAGATTAAATTCTCCTCCTCACTCACCTCGGTGACATTGATTGGCTGTTATTTTAAATTGACCGACGTCATGGACTGAAAACCAGACTTTTCCCCTTTTTTCTGCCAATTCAAGCTGTAAGACTTCAGGAGGACCTTCAGACATGTGCAGTAAATATACACCCACCTCAAACAGGAAGAAAGGATCAGAGTGTTTACATGGATATAGATCCAAACATTATCAGCATAAACCCCACCTCATAAACCCCACTGTTTTCTGAATGGGCTGGATCGGATCAGTCTCTTCTGATTTAGGTGTTTTAGTGTTGCAGTACTCGAAATCGGTCTTGGTTCCAAGAACGGTCTGGAGGCCACTTTTTGAAGGTCTCGGCTCGAAATCAAAAGCAATTTTACTCGGTCTTGTCTCGTACTGAGATGGCTCCAGATTTTTAAATGAAGACCGCTCAAGACCAACACTGATTGGTTATCTGTCCTTACTTACATCACTGTGATTAGAAGGAAAATTCCTCTTTCTCAAAAAATTCATTAATTCCTAAAAATAGATTTTTATCGCCCAGTTATTGTCGCAACCTTCCATGTTTTGGTCTAAGTGGGTGATATGGCCGCCACACACAAGACGATGATTTTTCAGTAATAATTATTGGTCTTGGTTTTGTCTCGTTCTAGCCCTGCCTTGGTCTTGGTCTTGACTCTTTCTCGATCCCTAAATGTCTCGGTCTTGTCTCGGAGCGCTCCAGTCTCTGGTATGTCTTGGTCTCGGTTAGTGTGGTCTTGACTACAACACTACAGGTGTTTACATGAAGCCCTTTTTCTTCTGATCAGACTTTTCTGATACTCTGATTACTTATGGTCCATGGACACACAGCTAGTATGATTAGTACTCTAAGTGACAAAAGTAGACGCCTTGTTAGGTACACATCAGCAGCTCTGCAGGGAGCCAAAATGCAAAAACAATGAATGGAAATCATCAAAAGTGTTTGGTGAAATCTTTTTATGGATTTTACCAGTTTGATTACTTTGATTACACTTGATTAAATTAACTCTGTATCTTTATGTGTGTGCCTATGTGTGCATGTGTTAGCCCTGTTGTGGACTCTAACCCTGCTGACACTAACTATCTGCACACAGTAAATAAAGGAGTTCATTAACAGCATTTAATTTGCATGGCAGCTTTTTTTTGGTGGGGATTAATTGTCTTGTTTGTAATCTAACACATGCAATTACCATATGATAGGACTCCTAACAGCCAAGTGAAACTGTCCTGAATGCTAAACACCGGGAACACACACACAGTATTGTGATCCAGGCCACAGTAGTCCCTGTGTGTGCGTTGGGAAGGAGCTCGGGGAGGCCTGGCAGCCTGTCTCCGGGCTGGCACACTCTGACCCCTGGCATATGGTACATGTTCCCAGCCTGCTGGCTTATTTGTCGCTCAGTGACCTGGACTGCAACAATAGTTTGAACAAGGTCTACTTCCCTGAGTTACAAGAAAAGCATGTCTTCTGCAGCCTCACCAACAAACTCTGACATCCATGAATTATGGAACAACGGCGAATGATAACAATGCTCAACTACACCGGGGCAAACAGTCGGATGTTCGACAAGAAACACTTTAATTTATTCTGAACTGTTTTCTCAGCTTGAGAAACAACAAAATGCCAATACATGCGAGGAGAAATACAGATTTTTTTAAGAATGACTAACATGTCAAGAAAGATAAATTATGAGCAGCATCTCATTGATCCATTTTGAAACGTTTTCTTTGCTTTATAAAATGAGTAAAGGGTAAAAAAAAGACCTTAAAGGTGACATATCCTCCTCCTCTTAAACCAGTTTAAATAAGTCTCAGAACTCCACAAAACATGTGTGTGAAGTTTCTTGTTCTAAATCCACTCTGATCCTGTATTTGATCATGTCTATAAACCCCTCTATTTCAGCCCTGCTCAGAACAGGCTGTTTCTGTGTCTGTACCTTTAAATATGTAAATGAGCTGTGTCTGACCACGCCCCCTCTCTGGAAGGGCTTGGGTGTACTCAGTGCTTTCTCGCTCCATGTCATTGTTTACGGTGAGAAGGCAGACTCAGAGGGCAGAACAAACACCTAGCTGTGGGAGTGTCACCCACCTGGGGGAGGGGCTACTGCCCTTTGTGATGTCATGAAGGGAAAACCTCCAAACGGCCTGTTTGAGCACACATTTTCAGAAAAGTGGAGCAGGGTGAAGACGGAGAGGATGGACTTTTCTCATCATTGGGGGGTTTGTAGACCGACTAGGGACACATATCAGAGTCAGAGAAACATGGTGAAGTGGATTTTGCAGAATATGTGACCTTTAAATTAGTCGTGTCTCCTTTAGCTTACTGTATTTAGAGCATGCTAGAAGCAGGTCTAAAGGAGTGGATGTATTAGTTTGATCAGCTTTGACAAACATTATAGGCCAAAAACAGAATAAAACATTAAAACAACTCTGATGGAGCTTTATGAGTTATTGATGAAAATTGTTCCGTATTTCAAAGCGGAGGAAGAGATTGTCTTCTTACCAGTGCTGTCGTCATAAACCACAGTGACCGTCTTCCATTTAAAGAAGTGGACCAGGTCCAGGATGGCCCGGCTCAGGGAGGAGAAGTCTGGATACAGGCTGACGTAGAAGATGTCTCTGTTGTCCGATACCTGGTGTTTCCACTTGGTTTGGATGTGAGGGACTCCCAGGGCGTTGCAGATGGACTGGACCGCGTTGGCCGAGGAACTGTGAGACGGTCCAAAGATGGCCGCCACCCCCAGAGAGAGCTGGTCGCAGGCTGGAGAAGGGGAAACATTTGACTGGTTAGATTTCTTCTCTGTTCTGCTTTAGGATGTGTTCATGATGACAAATGGTCCAATCATTTTCTACAGAGATCAGAAACTTAAGTATGAACTACCTGATGCAGCGAGGCTAAATGAATGTAATCTCCTCTGTTAGCAGAAGTCTGGAGATATCATATATTTTTATTAGCATTCAATAGTCCAATGTGCAGAGCCAAATCGGCAATTACATACCAATGAGCATCGACTACTCAGAACCTATGAGCAGATTTAAATCCAATAGTCTCACTCCTTGGTTCCCAGGTCTCTTTGTCATCATAGTTACAGAATACTAAAGTGTGTCAGATAAGACCTGTGATCAGTGCTGCTCCAGAGTGAAACACACATGTTATTATAATCTAGATCATTGAGGCTGACTTAGTTTCACATCACAACAAAGGCTGTTACTGGGCAGAAAGAGAGGAGAATGAGTTGCTATGTAGCTAGTTACCTGTCGACAACCGCTGAACAAAAACCTCAATTATACAGAAATACAGGGGCCCTGATTGGACCTGAAATAAATCTTTTTGGTTTCTCTTCAGGATATAACTTTCATAGTAAAGGTTAAACATGCTGAATAAATAAGCATGACGCTAAACTCTTTCTGGACTCTAACTTTTTAAAGAAGCCTTGACACATTAGCATAATTTTGACCTTAATAAGATACTAGTGAATAAGAAAAAAAATGAATACCTGTTTCAATACTACCAAGACAAACATAGATTTCCTCGGCACTAAATGATTTTAATAAAACAAAAATTGCTGGGAAACTCCAGCTAACTTTCTAAATTGCACAAATAAATGGGCAACTCTTACATACCAAAATGTTGCCCATGTATTTGTGCAATGTAGACAGTTAGCTGGAGTTAGCTTGTAATTTTTGATGGACTCATTCTCTTCTTAAGCCCCTTTCTTATGAGAAGGACTTTTTGTTTTTTTAAGCTTCAGCCCTTTTCGATTCTGTCAATCAACAATAAAAGAGATTGTATCTGTTCAAAGTGTTTCTTTTTGATCAGTTCAAAGCTTTTATGGGTCATTGGTGAAATGGCGGTGAGGTTATAGAAACATCACAGGGTTGACTGAGGCTGTAGTGGAAGGGCCCAACGTGACATCTTTTCATTGGGGCCAAAGAAATCCTGGAAACAACCCTGCATTAAAGTATGTGTGTGACAATTTTATTGCCACGCTAGTCTTTGCGGTGTGTCCAACTCTGTCGCTACCCGTCGGACACTTTCTGCCTTCTTTTGGACGATTCGACATGTTGAATCTACGTCAGTTGGTGTTGTCACGGTTGGTGAGAGCAATCACTCTGATTGGCTGTTCAGCTAAGCGAATCAGTGCACGAGAAGAAAAAACGGAAGAGACAAAAGCAAAGTCTTTTTATCAGATATTATTCTCGATTAGAAGTACGTATATTACGAGTGGTGAGCGACAGCGGTGTGAAAATGCTCTTCTCGCATCATAATAACGGTTTATATATCCGCGTTCTTCTCCGTCCTCGCCCTCTTCTGGTCTCGCCTTTTTAGAATGACGATTACAGACTATCGCCCCCTGCTGGCATGGAGAGTTATCTCCTCTCAAGCATGCAAAAACGTACGTAGTGGTTGGCCATCGACTGTAGTCTTTGCGTTGCGTTCAAGTGCAACTTTTTGGCCGAGAAAAAAAGTCAACATCGTCGCCCTCGTTCTTTGCCGTCTGCTGGGTGTGTCAGGACCTTTAGGACCTCTAACGCCAAGCCCCAATTATGGTATCATCTCTGTAGCTGTCCAAACACGATAATGAAAGCATCAATGAGGCACTGCATGATCGTTGATGAACACCACATGCTGTAGTTTCATGACTCATCCCCACATTCACTGTCATACTGCTTCAAATACACACCAGAGGCCTGCACAGGTTGTCATTTTCATAACATTTTACAAAAACACACACAACTTCACATCATTACAGCACCTGCACTGTGCACTCTAATCATCCTATTTGATATAGTGGAGTTGGCTAAATCCCTGAGACAGGATATAATGGCCCGTAATTGATAAGAGACTTGAAATGTCAGCCCGATGCACACACAAAACTGATAGATTATAGCACTTTATTGGCAGTCTCCGGTGGCCAAACAGGTCTTTGAATTACTGCTACTGAGTCATTACCTGGAACCAATCAATTCCCTCTGTTTACATCTCAAGTGCTCAGCCATTCCTTCCCCGCCTGATTATAATTGTCACAATCCGAGGCACCGCGGCTCGCAAGCCTCCGACGGGGAATACATTTACAATTCTAAGCAGTTATGAAATTGGAAATGTGCTCACACACACACACACACACACAGAGGCATGCCAGACCGGAGGCGGATCTTCCAATCACAGACACGTAAATACCTTTCCTGGAGGCTTCGAAGCTGTCATAGATGTTTATCCTCTGGATGTCGTAGGTGAGCGTGGTGTTTGGCAGTAAGGTTCTGTTCCTGTTGATTGTGTTTAAAGCAAATTTAAAGGCTAGTTCCTCGGCGCCTGACGGGCCACTCTCGACGGACTCGAAAATCCCACCTGTGAAAGACAAGACACACAACTGGTTAGAGATTCATCAGGGTTGAATCATTTCAAGTCGTGATGATTCACAGATTGAGCAACACACTTAGAATTAGAAGAAATCACATCTTTTATATTCTGTTCAACAGAGAAGAGAGCAAACTGTCTTTCTGCTCTTTTATTACTGTTGACAAAAAGAGAATCAATGAAGCCATTTCAAGTGGAAAAAAGAACATTTATTAAAATTGCTTCAGAGTGAATAATAGTCACACAAGGACGAGTAAACAGTGTTATTCAAGGTGCTGACAGTAGTAAAATTACTACTTTATATCTTAAAAGAAATCTGCATATGAATGCCAAACCTGCAGACAAGTGCTACAGTGTTGGAAACAAATTAGTCATGATGTCACATGTTTGAGCGAGCGTTGGTTGTACTCAATGATAACCGTCATTGTTCAGGAAAAGATGCAGAACACGTTGGCAAATATGGAGTCACCATACTATTTATATATCACTATGAACAGAAATCTTTATGAATTTAGAAAACCATCCAGTTCTAGTCATCGTTTCTGTACTCCAAGTCCACTCTTGGTCTCCAGTTGTTTGTCAGATTGCACAAAAAGCACTCTGGAGTAGGGATGTGAGCAATAAGTCCACTAAATGGTTAAACATCATTATTCTCGCAAGCTGGTACCAGAACTTCAAGACTTTTTTTTAATGTTGGCCAAAGATGCCGGTCAAATGTTATGCTCAACCGAAACCTATCCACCCGTTACTGGACTGACTGTAGCTCTTGTTAATAGGCCTGCCCTCCCTGCTCTACTACCTGGATGTAAACAAGCACAGTGCAGTCTGGCAGGATTGTAGTCTGTAAAATGTAGACGAAAATGTGTGTAGGCCAGTTAAACTGGCAGATTGATGGGAGCGATGTGTAACCACATTAAGAAAAGAAATGTGGACGAGAGGACAGAAGGCTAGCAGCGTACTGCTAACATTAGCCACACTCGGCAAAATAATTAGCTTTGTTTACCAGAAGACAATTTAAATAAACTGTGCTTAATTTTGACTGTTCTATTCATCAGTGTTTTGGAATATCAACTCAGCTCGGTTCAAACAAGAAGCAACGCCCAAGGCTCTACTCCATAGTCATTGTGTTAACCAGTTTTTAGTTTTTCACTGCCTCTTCATCTATCTTCACTAACCCGATGACCAATAACAGTCCAGTAAATTAATCCCCCAACCTCCTCCACAGCTTCCAAATCTTCTATTAGCATCAGCCCAATTTCCACATCTCCTTGCTTGATTCCTGGATGTTGTGTGATCATTGGCTAATGTTGGCAAGCAATTGATGAAGACACTTCAAGTGTATGAAAGAACATATTGGCTAAGCTAGGCTAGCAGCAGAAATAGTGGACATATCCTTAAGGTTAAGAAAATAAAGCCTATGAGGAAGTACCTAATCTTTGCAATTTTTCTAACAGACAACAACACTGCAAAAACAAATCCAACTGTTTGTCAGTCTTTTACAAAATGAGCCTCCTTCTAATTTGATTTAATACCTCGGTAAACATTTTCCTAATAAGTCTCACTACCTAGTTTCCAGTCTTCATCAATACAGCACGATGTTCATTTAGTAAATGATGGTCCCGTTTAGAGTTAAAGAGACCATAAAGCAGGGGAGGATTTAGAGCAGGGCTACCTGTGATTGACAAGTTGAGTGCCAGTCATTACTGCCTGCTCTTAGACCGGACTTCTTTCTGCAGGTTGATATGAAGTTAGTCCTCCAGAGTCAGTGATTAGACCCGGGTCCCTTGGAACCGTCTGCCTTTCTTTGTAAAGGTTTGATCTACCAAACAACTGTGATATCCAGGTATAGCAAACCGTTGCTATGTATAATTGGCCAATCAAAATCAAGTATTCAACACAGCTGTGTAACAACTCAAAGATGTTCTGCTGAGAAGAGGCACCACTCTCTCTCTCTCTCCTATTGATCCATTGATTCTCAGTTATAAGTGCTACCTACCACTTCTGTGATTGGTTCACATTTCAGAGGGAAACCAAGTGGAAGTAATGATGTTTACTGGTTTGCACAAAGAGCTGGGCTCCAGTTCAATAATATGATGAGTGTTTAAGTCTGACGAAACTGTTGCGTTAAAGACAAAAACTCAATGATTCTTTCCTCTCTACGTTCATGTCTGCTGTATATTATTGTAGCATGTACCGTCTGAAGCCACAAACTGGGTACAAACTTGTATTTTTCATTAAAACTTTTTTTAAAGAACATGTTCATTAAGTACCACAGTAATTAAAATTGGATAAGTTTTAATATGACACGCCTCTCTAAAACGTTTAATGACAACGCCACAGGCCTGGAAAATAAATTGGGTAAAATTCAAGCAGAAAAAAAGCCTTAAAGAGTTGAAATGTTGGTTTTGTGTGCCAATAGCTGCAATCTGAAGATATACACTAATAGAAGCCTGTTTAAACATTTCACAGCTGAGTTAGTTCGTGTTAGATTCTGGGCACATTTTGACAAATATTCAGCTGTGTTTCACTCAACAGAGGTCTTAGTTTACTCAGAGAGTCTTATTTTCCTCACAGTAATATCTATACCTCATTCAACTGTATTTACTAACCCGCTCACAAAGGTCCAACACCCTACACCTGCTGCCCATCCCACAGACTCATTTACACTGTGATCATTAGAGGCCAAAGCGCCGACCCTCTGGAACTCACTGCCCATGTTGTTACGTTCTTCTGACTCTGTTGAGTCCTTCAAAAATCAGTTAAAAACCTTAATGTTTAGACCTGTGGGTGATCATGTCCACCAAGTCTACTTTCTGTGATCTATGTTTAACTGCTAATTATTGTTCCTGGTCATAGCCGGACTACCTCTTTGTTCTGTTTTCATTTCTGTACTGTGTTTATGTAAAAGTACTTTGTGACCTTCTGTCTGTGAAAAGTGGGATATAAATGGGGAACGCAACATAAGGGTGTGGTCCTCGCCGCAGTGGCCGAGGGTTCAAGTCCGGCCTCAGCCCTTTGCTTCTCGTCATTCCCCGCCCGCTCTCCTCCCATTTCCTTCCACTTTTTGGCTTTCCTATCCATTAAAATCCAAAAATGGTGCACAAAAAATCTTTGAAAAAAAGCGCTATATAAATAAAGCTTATTTATAATAGACACCTCTCCAACTTACTTTCATTTCCATAACTTCCACCATTACAAAAGGGACGTTTGTACCTTGCCATTGCAGAAAAAATAACTGAAACTAAAGGTGATGAAGAACTTTCCAACAGTCTCAGTCGGTAATTCAATCAAACAAAGTATTTTCAAATGTTCACAGCAACATTTCTCCCAACATGTTAACTTGGTTTTGGGACCATTTTTACAGCTCAATGGTAAAATATGCCCAAGAACACGACTCGCTTTACTCAGAAGGTCAATACAAGGACACAAATCCAGGCAGGTAAACACACTTACAAGGCTGAGACAAAATCCAGAAATCCAGACTAGGTCAAAAGGCCAATACATTTATTATGCAACATTAGAAAGCTGCAGAGTCCCTCTGCACCTTTAAGAAAAAGCTAAAGACCCAGCTCTTTCATGAATACCTACTAACTTAATGATGATGGTCTCCATATTATTGATGATGATGATGGTAATGACGATGGTTTCTGTTTGATAACGACGACTTATAAGATGGTTTCTATACTGATTAGAGCTCTCAAGAACTGCCCTCAATGTTGTGCTTTGCCTCTGGTCACTTCCTGTCAGCACCTGTGTGTCCAATCAGACTCAAAGCTGATCGTTTGCTCTTACTGACATTGTTCCCTTTTTTCTAGATCCTTGCTTGTGTTGTACTTACTCTCTGATGTACGTCGCTTTGGATAAAAGCATCTAAGTGAATTTTAGAATTGTAGAAAGCTAAGGCAATGCACGGAGACAATCTGTCAGAGGGCAAGTGAAAATGAAATGGTTAAATGTGCTGGGAGCTTATCAAGCTACGGGGAATTGGTGTGTGAGGTGAATGAGCAGGTGGGAGTATATAACAAAAAAACATATAGAAGACACCAAAGGAAGCATTACACAGACATTGTTAACAACAAAAATCAGTCGCCTCATTTCTCTTACTTCCTCCCTTCTTGTCCGTTATGGTGCCTTCTATCCTAAATAATTAAATCATGCACCCTCTTGTTAGGCCTTTAAAAAACCATAATGTTCAAGTCAAACTAAATGTGGCAAATGCAGCATGTGTAGTTTTCTACTCTCTTATTAAATCATGTTTCTGCCTAATATTAAATGGATTACTTCACATGCAATCAACACTGAACATGTCCATGAACGACCACTGCTGATTGTGAGTAACAACCAGCAGCAGGAAGCAGGAAGCAAGGAGGGTTCAACATGAATGTGAAGCACTATAAAGCGCTGTGGAAGTGTGTTTAAGAGTGTGGGTCTCCACATACAGCCCTCCAGTGGATTCTTCTGACAGCCTGCAGATGAATGGACACAGAGGAGGCCTGGGGAGTTTGGGTTGGGGGGGGGGGGTGGGTTGGGGTTGACTTCTGAGATCAATGTACTCTGATTGGCCGGCGAATCAATCAATCAAGCCCTTTGGGAGCAGTGGAGAGCAGGCGGTGAGAGATTGGAGTGTTTTGTTTGGGTTGAGCCCTCTGGCCTGGCCCTGCTGGCTCAGTGTCACTCACAGCTGCCTTTTATTTACTCCCAAGTACAAGCTCTCCACTGTAGGAGCCTGTTCCAGTCCAGACTTAATCCATACACACATCTGCACGAGTACTGCAGCTCCCTCCTGTCACCAGCGATTACCACTGATTCTGATCAATGACTCCCAAACAGTCATGTCACCGCTGGACTCTTTGGAGATGCTCTTTTTCCAGGTTGCACTTATTTTGTCTGTGTGCTGCAGCTGAAGTCTCTGACAATTTGTCAACCGATAATATACGTTTTTAAAAGTTGAGAGGTAGTTTGAAGCCTTCTCTTTGTGTTGATCTTTGGTGACCCCGGTGGACAAAGTGGTGTTTTATCACAATCATTGAC
This sequence comes from Labrus mixtus, assembly GCF_963584025.1. Lineage (NCBI taxonomy): Eukaryota > Metazoa > Chordata > Actinopteri > Labriformes > Labridae > Labrus > Labrus mixtus. The sequence continues at coordinate 1,691,984 of NC_083622.1, read as the reverse complement.
TAAAGTGGCAGCGAATGACGGCCAAGTTGTAATGGACGGTGGCGCGCATGGACTATGTGGAAATTGGCAGTCAGGGTGACGCAAAACATACTAAAACAATGATGCAGCGCACACGGATGCAGTGGGCTCTTGGATCAACAATGGCAGGAAGAGAACTGAATGATTGCCGGGTGTCTTCCCCCTGTGGTTGCTTTGTGGAATGACTCTCCTAATTGTTCTTATTTAATATCACAGCTTAACCCACACCAGTATCTGAGTGGCGTTCAGAAATCGTTTTTTCAGTTTTTTGGGGGAATTTGGATTAAAACTCATTTGTAATATTTTTTAGATTTGTACATAAAACCCCTAAATTACATCGTTAAGAGGACTGTTGTGGATTTGGCTTTCCAGCAGGTTTTAAAAGCAAACAGCAGCAGCACTGTTGAGAAGTTTCCACTTTCCCTTAGTATTCATCTCATGGGAGAGCCCTATTTTGCATGCCATAATGAGTTTGAAGGAATTAATAAGCATCAGTTAAGCGGGATGTACTATAATTGGAAAGCTGAGCGTTTTGGAAAAGGCTCGTTCACACACGAGGAGAGCTGCCTTCCTGCTGAGAGTCTGCAAGGTTCCATTGAAAGGGAACCTGGCCCGTGAACGTGGAGATGAATCACCGCGGAGAGGTGAAGCCGTGGTACAGAGGTGACTGTCTAAGTAGGAAAAGTTTGAATCTGAATACACACAGAGTCTAATGAGAAAGTTGCCGGCTTGTGTGCATGAACACGGGGATATGGAAATGAAGCCGAACAGGTGAGATGAGGATAGACGGAGAAAATCCTCCAATGTTCTCATCTAAATAAGATTTAGTCTGGGGTTAGGATTTGGGATTAAACTGATTTTTTTTTTATTCCAAACTCCTCTTTTAGAATTTTTATACCAAAACTTTTTCTCTCTCCTTCCAATCATACGACCAATTCACACCATTCCTTATTTTAAAGGAAGAATGTGCAACATTTTACACATAAATATACAGTATATTCTATATATGAGTGAGAAGCTCGAGTCCCGCTGGCTGTGTTGTTGTCAGAGCCGTGTTTACATGGGTTGGGTTAGTGTATATAAAAGCTGTTAGAATATAGAATAGAATAGATTTACTTTATTGATCCCAAACTGGGAAATTGTGGCGTCACAGCAGCAGGTTGTCCAAACACACAATATGAGCAAAACACACAATATAATATTAAATACAAAGTAAATAAGCACTAAAAATATCAAAACTAAGAATGTGAATATATACAACCAGGATTTAACTTAGCATTAATAGTCTTAAATATGAAAATATTAAATACAACATACTTTGCTGGAGATAAATGTAAATGTGTTACATGCAATGTGAAGCTACGAGCTAACTAAAGAGTGCTACCATTAGCATGCTAACACAACAACGCAGCTCGAGACGAGGACAACTGCCTCAAAACAAAGACACGAGCTAATGGGCTGCGCCTCTTGGCAGAAAAAGATGGACGACAAAGAAAGGAGATACAGCTTCAATAAAGTCTGGGAATGTAGTCACTCCTGGGTGAAGCTGGTGGAGGGCGACTCTCAGGGTGTTTGTTTTGTCATTATCGCGCATTAGGAAGAAAAGAGACTTGAAGCTACAAACTGAAGGTAAGAATCACGAGAAACATCTGGCTCATATTGAGAAATGTCGATCTATGGATACAATCCTGCAGAAACAAAAAGAGGATTGCAACAGATAAAGTAACATATTAATATAATATTAATATAACCACCCTGTGCAGCATTCACAGTCATACAGGTCTGCATACGGTGGCTCCGCTCATTATTACAGACTCAGATATTGTGTTACGGGCAGTTCTTTGGGTTTTCATTTCTTTATTTCTGCCGTTTATAAAAGGGCTGGTTGTGAACAGGAGGTGTGTTTTCAAGTTTTCTTGTTTGGGTGGAAACTACAAATCCCAGTGCTGACGGCTCCTGGAGAGGAAGACAACGTCATTTCCTCCCAACTGTTGATGAGAGGCAGCCGATTGGGCATTTGGACACACCTGTGCAGAAGACGAAGATACAGTCTACAACCAGCGCGACGCACTCTCCTCTCGCTTCTTCACAAAACTCCGAAATCATTCAAAAATCTGAACTCAAAGGAAGAGTGAACGGGCTGGCGGCTCAAGGAAGCTGACGACACGGTAACAAGACGCCTTCAATCAAGTAAGCACGGCTGTCTAGCTTCCACTCACCTCTAATTTATTAACCAGCTCTTCAGCTCATTTCCCTTGTTTTTATGTTTTGTTTTGGTTGTGGCGTAACAATTGCATGACAAAAACTCCTGTGGAAGTACAAAAGCAGTGGCCACAGTTACAGATGTACCTTGTACCTGACTCTGTGGTGATATGCACAACCTGCAACCAGCATTACGGTAACACATCCCTTGTTGTCCTGAACAAACGTACTCTTTGTCCCACATTTGGTCTGTTGGCACCCGGTCACCCTATTCTCCTGTGGCTCTAATTCATTTGTTCTTTTCAAAAACACAATAAGAAACAGAGGCAAAAGAATGACCTGTCAGCATTGAGTGACAAAGTAATTAATAGTTGAGATGGTAAAATAAAGCAGCTGTGAGATATGACCTCTGGGGTGTGCAGGGGGGTGAAGTAAAATATGAGGAAACCACAGAAGAGAACTACAACTTAAAAAGCCCAAACAACAAGACATATGCAATATCATTTATTATTTTAATAATCATGCTAAAAATGCAGATTTGGACCAGCCCCCCCTTCCCTTCAGATTTCTATTTTCCAAACTCAACTTGTTGTTGATTGAATTGCTGCTAAACTTGTGTTTTCCTTTGATCGTCTGAAGGTAAGTCTTACAGGCACGCTGCCCGACCCCCGCCGTGTGAGAGCGGTGATCAGTCAGGGGAGAAATCCATCAGCACTTCATCAATCTAATCAAAGGACAGAGGACACACGCTGACCACAGCCTCGCCTCCTTCTTTTACTCATCTGAGGGTCTGTTGAAGCGGAACGATCCCTACGGGCTCTCTGAAAATTAAACATATATACGATCAAAAAACATCGCCTCCATGATTGATCAGAGGGAGTACTTAAGCCATAAGCCACTCGGGGACGAGCGTCTCCCTGAATTTAAAAAAACGCAAAGAGGTGGTGTTAGGGAACGACGCCAACGGGAGGAAAACACTCAGCAGCTCAGAAGTCACAATGAGTGACAGCTCGAGTAACTTACAGCCGCTATAAAAACACACGAGGCTCATCAATGTAGAGATGAAAAATGGAGACAAAAAGCTTGTTGCAGTGCAAACAGACGTCTCGTCTCGCCTCGCCTCCTTAGACACGCCCACTCACTAACCACAGACACCTTCTCACATCTGAAGACAATGTGTCAGCCAATCACAGAGGGTTTAGTCACAGAACAAGATTTTGCAAAGACCGGGGGTCTCTCAGGGGTCACAACCTGTAAGTCTACAACAACATTCATTTTGAGACTATTTCCCATCATGCACCTGGTGAAAACTTACAACTACAACTTTTGAGTGGAAAACTGAAAAAAGGGGAGAAACTGGTGGAGTTGAGGAGTCATGTCTTCCCCTCTGAACCGAAGACGATCAAACTAGAGGAAGTACAATTCTTACCAGGAGGAATCATTACCTGTCTGTATGCTATAGCTAGTTGTTAGCTAACTGTAGCATACTCACCAGGGGGTATCGAAGAACCGCACAGTCCTTTCCCTCCCTGCTATGTTTACTAGTTTGCAGCTTCCTTCTTCTTCTCCTTCTTCTTCTTTTTTGGTTTTATGGCGGTTGGCATCCAAGAAGTTGCATTACCGCCAACTACTGGTATTTACAGTGTACACCAGGTGATCCCTCTTTTTTTTTACTTGTCCTACCCTATGTGACCCAGACACATTTGCCTGAGTTTGTACAGCTCCTTCCCTCAATGTGATGTCCACTTCCTCCCCTGTGATATCGTCAATGTGCAAAAACCTCCTGGCAGCGTCCGACACCATTTCAATACGTTCCGATTTACCCTGTTTATCTGCAGCACAATTTATGACCACTGAAATGAATGCTAGAAAACGTTTCTTGTCAGGTTCCAGGTTTTTCTTGTTCCCCTTCCTTTTGACGTACAGCGACAACTCCCTCCGTTCTTTCCATTTTTTTTGACAACATCAGTTCTAATCCTGGTCACTTTTTCTTCCTTGATTTGTTTCGGACATTGTGCAGCCCCAGTGTTCCCCTTGCAGTGTAAACATACAGCCTGTTCTTTCTGTATGTTACAGTCGTCATTACAGTCGCTTCCGCCACATTTCCCACAGACCAGGAGAACCACACAGTCCCTAACCTCCACACCATGTTTACTAGTTTGCAGCTTCCTGTTTGGTGCTGGAGAGACCGCTCCTATTGGTTGCTGAAAATGGTCACGTCATTGAACAACACAATTTGCATAAGCCAAGACTGAAGTCCTGCGAGAACATTAAACATGTGTGATGTTTGATTAGATAAAGACCGTCTTAAAACAGCTCAGACTGAGTTTTTATGACCGCCTTCCACCAAATGACCATGATCATGTGAGCGTGCCAAAACTCTAACAAAACTCCCAGGATTTTTTTCTCTCTTTGGAAATTTGTGTTTTACTTTGACATCGCTTAAAACGTTGCGAGGTGTTAGGCCAACACTAGGAAGATTTCCGGGGCAGAGTGTCCTGATGGCTGCATGGTGGTGCAGTGGTCACTGTTACCTCACAGCGTGGAGGTTCCTGGTTCGAATTTGCATGTTCTCCCCGTGCATGCATGGGTTCTCTCCATGTTACATGCTCGTCAGGTTAACTTGCTGACTCTAAATCGACCGTAGGTGTGGCTGGTTGTCTGTCTCTGTATGTCAGCCCTGTGATTGGGTGTAACCCCGCCTCTCGCCCAATGACAGCTGGGAATCAGCTCCAGCCCCGCCGCGACCCCGAGCGGGAAAGGCGGTAAAGATAATGGATGGAAAGTATCCTGATATTTGTTTGAAGAGTGCACATGTGCAAATATCTTTAGATCAGTTTTCCTCATATGTCACAGAAAATAAACACATGGTGAATCAGAGTTGAAAGGATTCCCTCTGATGGAAGTGGACCGGTTTGACGCTCAGCTCTGATTGATGCGATGTCAGAGCAGCTTTTCAAACTTCAAGTGGCTGTGGGAAAAACTCATTTAGTCTTAGAGAAACAGTGACAACAGACGCTCATGTGTCTCAATTTACCTGACAGCTGCAAAACAGCCTCGGGTTTAATTTCTAGTTCCATCATATTTGTGTTGATGTTAACATTACTTCAACTTGAACCGCACGTCTATCTTAGCCTTTTTTCAAAATCAGTCAGGAATCTCGGGGGAAGATTTCAAAGAATTTAAGAATATAAGTGAGATGTGTCAACAAAAACGATTCGTCTCTTTTGTCTTTTAAAGCGGCGATGATGCTGCACGGCTGCTTCACAAGTGTTTGTAACGTGCAGAAAGCAACATAACAAAAGGGGATCCAGGGATCAAAGACACAAAGAGACACTGTTGAGACTCATCCAGTCCCTGCCCTGTCTGTGTGGACATGTGTCCCATAAACATACAACCATGTCTAAGTAAGGTCATACATCAATCCCACTCCCCTCCCCAAACCTCCTTGATCATTCCCCCCCTCCCCCCCCCTCCCTCCTCCCTCAGATGTCATAACTCACTTCAGTGTGATGGTTACAACACCAGAGAAACAATCCAGGCTTCTCATCATTGCATTAGCAGAAATCTGTACTTCCTCTTTAGGAGCATCGAGAAAGTAAAACTCAGCATGTGGCCCAGCGGAGGGGATCAAACCAAGTGATCTGTTCAGGTGTGAGCTGATTAGATCTCACCTTGGCTTTGATGATGAATTTCTTTCCCTTCACCTCCATCCAACACGACCGGATTATTGACCCAGCCACATCAAAAATACAAGTTCTGACGATGACTCAGCTGTCCTTATTGAATGAAGTAGTGTCCTTATTGAATGAAGTAGTGTCCTTATTGAATGAAGTAGTGTCCTTATTGAATGAAGTAGTGTCCTTATTGAAGGAAGTAGTGTCCTTATTGAAGGAAGTAGTATCCTTATTGAAGGAAGTAGTGTCCTTATTGAAGGAAGTAGTGTCCTTATTGAATGAAGTAGTGTCCTTATTGAAGGAAGTAGTGTCCTTATTGAAGGAAGTAGTGTCCTTATTGAAGGAAGTAGTATCCTTATTGAAGGAAGTAGTGTCCTTATTGAAGGAAGTAGTGTCCTTATTGAAGGAAGTAGTGTCCTTATTGAATGAAGTAGTGTCCTTATTGAAGGAAGTAGTATCCTTATTGAAGGAAGTAGTGTCCTTATTACTGTATGAGAGTCCCAAGTTCCCAAAACCTGAAGTTTATTTTAACATCTCTGATTTTCTACGGTTGTCAGGTGTAATAAAAATGCGTCATTTTGAAAAAAAATTGGAAATGAACAAGCCTGTGCTGAAGCTCCTCAGAGTTGAATGGTGGCCGCTACTTTTTGAAAACTCATTCATTCATTCATTCCTTCAAACTTTTATTTATTCTCGAAAGGACACTGAGGTTTCTCTGAGATTTCCAACGCCGTCGAGATTACAAGCACAATAAAAAAAAAGTAAAAACAAACACTTCAAATCGATTACAAAAAGCACTGAGATCCATTAAAGATATTTACACTTCCAAACAAAGTGCCTATAAACAAACTTTTAAACTCTGCAAGAGAGGGAAGAACTCCAATCTTTAGAGTTTACTGGACGGCGCTCCATGAGTTTGGGGCATCAAAAGAGGATGTTGAGGGACTTTAAGAATGAGCAAATCAGAAGATCGGGTCATGTAGGTGCCTGAATTCCACTCCAACAGGTCTGTGATGTAAGGTGGAAGTTTAGGCTTGAAAATATATTTAAAAAAAACAACATTTGTTACGCCTCTCTGCAAGAGAAGGCCGACCGACCTTCTAATAAAGCTCACAGTGATGAGCGCTGAATCGATCAGCAGTTATAAATCTGAGGGATCGACGGGGTCAAGAGGCTTGAAGCTGCAGCGTGTCTATAAATGACTCAAAATGACTTATATTAGGGTGCATCTGAGATTAAAGCGGGTGCAGCAGCTACAGTGACCTGCGTAGGTGTTGGTGACCAGACAGGTCACAGGCACCATGTCATGACCATCAGAACATGGATGTAGAGAAAACGATGTGAGTCACTGTTTTCCCTTGATTACTGATTGTAAAAGAGAAATAAATATTTTTTTGTTGTTGCATGCATTCAATTGAGGGTGCAGAAATTTAACATGAGGGTGCAATGCATGTTCTGGCACCCTCGTAGAACCGGGTCTGCCGCGACTGAAATATATAAAAATCTTTCCTGTTAAATAAAGAAAACTTGAATTGATTGTTCTTATGTTTGCTGCAAAAAACACAATCAATTACCAATACCAATTCTAATATCTCAACATGCACTCGATGTATGCGCGGTTCGGAGACAAAATATTCAGGAGTAATCCTCTAAGTGTGTGTGGTGGGGGGGGGGGGGGGGGGGGGGATTAGCCCTCTGGAGCCACAAGGTCAACGATTGTGTTTTTGTATAAAACATCTCGAGAACTTTTGGATCAACAACTAAAGAGGAGAAATGTCAAGAGGAATAACTGTTTTATTCAGAAACAACTTGAAGTCCTTTAAAAAGAGTCGGTTAACTTGTTTCTTTCAGAAGATCATAAACAGGTCGATTAGCAGCATTAATGTTTGTCTGCTACACTCCTCCTCCTCCTCCTCCTCCTCCTCCTTCAGTGAATAAAGGCCACGTTCAGGTTAGACACTCTGAGGAACAGACGAGTTCAAAGAGCGACTCATTTAAGTCGATGTAATCACAAGAACAAAGCTGGAGTTTCTGTAACTTTGTAAAAAATCTGCTGGAGGAAGATAAGAAATGTGTTCCTGCATGAACGCCGCTGCAGTGAGCCCCACACTCCATCACGACGGGCATCAAGGTCAACACTTAGGCTGTCACGGCGGGAAAAAAATGCAAACAAATCTCCGTCTGAATGCAAAGAGACGTGAAAGGACAGAACGCCACCTCGCGACGCTGCGATTTATGGAGAGTTTGTGCGATGCAGACACGACTTCTGAACCCCCTTCCAGTTGAGTTCATGAGCAACATGTCAGCCTAATCCTTCTCCATGAAGTGAATAAAGGGCCCTATCTAATCCCGCCTCACTGGGCTATGACTTAACTGTGGGTTCTGCCCCCCCCCCCCCCCCCCGCTCGCCCGCCCGCCTCCTCCCTGGCAAGCTTCAGCACACACCAGGCATCATCCATCTCAATTTCCTCTCTCTCTCTCTCTCAAAAAAAAAAAGAAGACAGAAATTAATCGTGAATCCTGCTTCAGCTCATCGTTTCTGTTGAGAGAAATTATTTATGAGGAAAAAAATACGCTTCCCGCCGGTACCTCCAGTCCACCCCCCCCCCCACCCCCCCCACCCCCCCCCCCCCCCCCCCCCCCCCCCCCCTCCGCCCTCTGTCCCTGTCTGTTGTTGACAGTTTGATGGCGATCAGTGTCAGAATATCAGCGCTGCAGAACGGTGAGCGTATAGCATGACGAGCATGTTCCATCTTTATCACAGCTGAGGCTCTGCTGCTGCAAGCAGACAGGGTGGGGAGGTTGGGGTTTGTTGGGGGGGGGCGGAGGGGTGGCGAGGCATTGGAGTGCAGGAAGAGGCCAGATGGAGGCAATAAAGGAAGAAAAACATGCAAAGGCATCGGGGATGGGGATGTATGAATGTGAGCAGGATAATGCTAAAGGAAACACAGGAAGTGATATTTTAAGAAGACTGGAGGTTAAAAGATCGGGATTTGAGGACAAGAATGGACAAGAAGACGAGGTCGTTGAAACGCGGCCTTCTTCAGACGACAAGCTGAGAGGCTAATTAAGGGAGGCTGGACTGGAATAGGGAGGGGCGGACTCTTCACTTTATTGTTACTTTTGAAAATACTGTAATAAATGAAGCTATTTTACAGCTACATGTGTGTCTTATCGTTTCTGGCTCTACCCAGTTAACTCGTTATTTGACCTTTTTAACAGTTTAATCTTTCATTTACACTAAAGCCTTGTCTAGGGGCGAGTGATACACATGATCATCCGCTATAAACACACTACAATACAGCATGAGACGGCTGTTTTCAGTTTGTCTCTGTGTATTGTATCTGTCCCTCTCAAAGTAAGCATGAATAAGAAACATTAGCTTTTACATCAGAGTGCAATGTCATGAATGACTTTGACGGGAGACTGCTGATTTCCTCATTCATATCATTTATCACACCAAGGCCACAAAGGCAAGACTAATGCACAGAACGTGTTGCTGTGTTTTTATGGATTAATCAGGGGTGTTCTTCCAGATTTATCCTCCAATTCCTGCTACTTGTCAAATCCACAAATCGATATCCACGGTGCCGCCTGCTGAGGACGAGGAGTCGGAGGAGAAGGTGATTGTTGGTGTTGTTCGAATCAGAACAATAACATTCAAAGATGTGAGTAGAGGTGAACTCACAGCAGATTCAGATTCAAATTCTGTGACGTCAACTGAGAAAAACACATTTGAAGGACATGTTGTTAGGAGATGTTAAAAGTCCTTCAGGTGTTGATCTTTGCCTGATGTCCTCAGATTAGATTATAAATGGTCCAAACAAAAAGACAATCATTTTTCGAACATTGGCTTGCATGCCTCGTCCTGCAGGTCGACTTTGTAAAACACAGATTTTTCTGCTGTGATAAACCAGTTCACAGCCGAGACATGATGCAGGTCCACTGGCTTACACAAACTAAACTAGACTCACTTCAGAGAAATCCTGGAAGTCAATCTAGGACCTGGTCCGCCTGGTGCCGGGCTATAAATCCAGTTTCAATTCCAGTTCTTGTTTTGTCTTCATCATGAAAACAAGATAATCCAGTTTTTTACGTTTATATTTTTTTTTCTCATATTTGTTTTTCATTTATTACTTTTTTTTTCAAAAGTGTTTGGATTTATTTTTTAAATTATTTTTTAGGCCTCCTTGCCTCCATTTGATTGGACAGCTGAACAGACACAGGAAATATTGAGAGGAGAGAGAGCGGGATGACATGCAGCAAAGGGCCAAAGCCGGACTCAGAACCAAGTATTCAATCGGCGCCCCTGGTATTCAGAGTGTTAAAGAGTTCAACTAATGCATGTGATGCAGATGTTGTTACATCAATGAGTAACCGTGTATGTACTCTTGTATGTTTAAAAAATTATATATAAAAATGTGCCAGGATGAACAAAATTTGTGATAAAATATGACAACTTGTAATGTAGTAAAACAGCCTGCAATAAAGTCATTAAAAAAAAGAGTAACCATGTTTAAAACTTGTGATCTCAGTATCAAACTAAATTATCATGGTTATTTTATTTTATTTTATTTTATTTTTTATTGTTGCCTGAATCGAGAAGCCCCATAGGTCGGCCTCGAGTCGCTCCAAGAAGCAGCAGGAAGGTTCATCCAGAGGACACAGTTCATGGAGAAGGAGGAAAGATTCACCCACAGATAATGTTAGAAACTCAGACAGGATGGTGTCACGTGTGAAGTTTTCTGACTTTTTCTAGAAGTGTAAATCTGTGCAGGTTGTTTTAAACTAAAGCAAACAAACACAAATCATCCCCCGGGTCAAGACTGGATTATTGTAGTCAAGGAAAAAATTACCATCATTTCTGAATGTGGATGCAACACATGAAGAAGCAGCCTGTCTTTGTCTGGTGTTACTGGTACTGGAGATTGGGGGGGGGGGGGGGGGGTGTCACAGTATGCTTATATCTGCACATGTTCAGAGTTGAGGGTTTTCAATCTGCCTTTTCAGCTTTTTTTTCCCCTCCCAGCGATCATTTCCTCTTTTCTAAGTGTGACTGTTACAGTGGAATGATCTGATTTATATTTTCACATCTTTGTTTTCAGCCTCTCGTCTCTTTGTGAGCCTGTTCAAATCTTGTACAGGCACTTGTGAATTTTGTCTTCCCAGAGCGGCGTCATTATTATTCAATGGCCTGTTTGTGCAGAACAGTTTGTACCTTTCTTCATACAAGATCAACAGCAGAAGGCTTTCTATACTTCAGGGAGCTGTCTGCAGCGGCTGAGGGAGGTTTAGAAGAAAAAAGACTGAAGACGCTTTCATACAGACAGCCACTTGAGAATTGCAACTAGGTTGTTGTATTTATTCTATCAGCCGTCCTTTGTTCACCTCTCTCTGCGATTTCTCTCTCTACTTTGTTTTTCCTCTTTTTCCCACCACTCAAATTTTTTCTCCTTTTTTTATCTGACATCCTGCGAGCACAGATTACCGCTACAGATACATGTGTGAAATGTGTAATTTTCCCCCTCTCCTTCTCATAATAGAAAATCTTAGGAGGAGTGCTCAGCTCGGCACTTTCATAAATGTCACCGCTCCGCCGCCATTGTCAGGCGCTCGCAGAGACACAAAATGTCAGCCTCTCTCTCCCTCAGTCGCAAGCCTTTGTGAACTGCTCACATCTGGAAATGTCAGTGAGCAAACGGCAGAGGAGAGGAGCGGAGCGGGTTCTTAGAAGGCAGACGGCACCTGCACTCCAGTCACTGCAGAGATCTACTGTAAGAGCCGACGTGGACGCACTCATCCGCTCTGCTGATACCAACCTGCGACCCCTATCAGCACCCGTACAAGGCAAAAGTCAAAAAGCACTTACATGTTAAATTTGGCCACACGTCTGAGGTTTAGTTTGGAGTATTTGTCAGACTGAATGCTGAAAATTGCCACATAGATAAAAACTATGATTACATTTGACTCCTTCCATCATCTGCCTTTGCTTGAAGCGGTGGACGCTCAGCTTTCTAAAACATACAGACAATGATCGGACTCTGTCATCAAGAAAGTCCAAATAAAGTAGAGCCTGAGAGTCCCATTTTCTGATCCAATACAACAAAGTGAAACCTTTTAGTAAAGGTGAAATATTCAACTTTTGGATTTGTTAATGTTGCACTTTATCACCAGCCTCTCCCTGAGCGCTCCCTGCTTTTTCCAATTTTTTTCCAAGATCCCAAATGATCCTCATGTTCACCTTTCATGCTGTCGATCTGTGAAACCTGTAGAGCAGCTTTGCATGACCAGCAGCTTATTTACGTGCCCACTCTCTTCTGATTGGCAAGCTCTCTGGAAAGCACTCCGGGGGCAGAACGCTGCAGGGCTGCCAGGGGAGGGCTGCTCTCCAGTTTAAGTGATATAGACGTAAGTCTCCTCGACAGTTTGTAAAGTCTGCTGGTTCTCCTTCAGTCGGACTCTTGTGTTGACACTCTCTCTCTCTCTCTCTCTCACTCTCTCTGTCTCTCTCTCTCTCTCTCTCTCTCTCTCACTCTCTGTCTCTCTCTCTCTCACTCTCTCTGTCTCTCTCTCTCTCTCTCTCTCTCTCTCTCACTCTCTCTGTCTCTCTCTCTCTCCCCCCCTCTCTCTCTCTCTCTCTCACTCTCTCTCTCCTCTCTCTCTCTGTCTCTCTCTCTCTCTCTCTCGCTCTCTCTCCTCTCTCTCCTCTCTCTCTCTGTCTCTCTCTCTCTCTCTCTCTCTCGCTCTCTCTCCCTCTCTCTCTGTCTCTCTCTCTCGCTCTCTCTCGCTCTCTCTCCTCTCTCTCCTCTCTCTCTCTGTCTCTCTCTCTCTCCTCTCTCTCCTCTCTCTCTCCTCTCTCTCCTCTCTCTCTCTCCTCTCTCTCTCTCTCTGTCTCTCTCTCTCTCACACTCTCTCTCTCTCCTCTCTCTCCTCTCTCTCTCTCCTCTCTCTCCTCTCTCTCCTCTCTCTCTGTCTCTGTCTCTCTCCTCTCTCTCCTCTCTCTCTCTCCTCTCTCTCCTCTCTCTCCTCTCTCTCTCTCCTCTCTCGCTCTGTCTCTCTCTCTCTCACACTCTCTCTCTCTCTCTCCTCTCTCTCCCTCTCTCTCCTCTCTCTCCCTCTCTCTCCTCTCTCTCTCTCTCTCTCTCTCTCACACTCTCTCTCTCTCTCCTCTCTCTCCCTCTCTCTCCTCTCTCTCCCTCTCTCTCCTCTCTTTCTCTGTCTCTCTCTCTCTCACACTCTCTCTCTCTCTCACTCTCTCTCTCCTCTCTCTCTCCTCTCTCTCTCTCTTCTCTCTCTCTGTCTCTCTCTCTCTCTCACACTCTCTCTCTCTCCTCTCTCTCTCTGTCTCTCTCTCTCTCCTCTCTCTCCCTCTCTCTCCTCTCTCTCTCCTCTCTCTCTCTCTCCCTCTCTCTCCTCTCTCTCTCTCTCTCCCTCTCTCTCCTCTCTCTCTCTCTCTCTCTCTCTCTCTCTCTCTGGTGCAGGATTTCTCTGCGTCTCTGCAGCCTCGCGGTGAGCCAGGTGTTTAGGGGACAGTCGGAGAGCACAGCTTTATTCTGCTTCTTATTTCAGGCTCCTCCACATCAACAGTTAGCTAATTCCCCGTCTGCTGAGGTGAGCATTCAGTGGCGGCGAGGGGGGGCGTCTCCTCCCCCGTCAGTCAGCAAAAAAAGATACAGTTTGCTAATAGCACTGGGAGTAAATCTTATTATTTCTCTCCTCTCTATCTCTCTCCCTCTGTGGATCTATTTGCTTAACAATGATAACAATCCCTGCAGCTTAACTCGCCCCGGGTCGGACCAATACTCCCGAGCAGCGCGCTCGCTCCCTCTCTCTTTTTTAATGAGCAGCTTTTGGTTTTGAACTTCGCTACAGCATATTGATTTTCTTTGCTCGGGCGAGTGTGTGATATTATCTCAGTAAAGGGGGGAAAAATGAGGCAGATGAGGGGGTCAGGACCACTTTCCTCCTCAGACGATTTCCTCCCAGTGCACCAGCACGATGCCCTCTGACCCCCCCCCCCCCCCCCCTCATTGTGATGTAATCCCGTCCGTTTAAGGGATCAAGCCGGGGCCCCTGATGAGATATGTGCGAGTCCCTGCAGACTCATTGATTCCACAGAGGAGGAAACATCGGCCGGTGATCGAACATGTACACAAACCGCCTCTCCTCTCCGTCCATGATTCACATTAATTAAGGTGTGCGGGGTTCCTGATGGCCCCGATGCAGAGCTGTCTATAAAGTCTCCCAGAGCATAATGGGATCAATAGTGGATCTTTAAAGCTCTGAATGGAGGGTGCTCAGGTCACAGGAGTCTTGGATCTAACATGCCCCCCCCCCCCCCTTCCTCCCCTCAATCATCCATCCTGCTTTCTCTTCCTGCTGTCTTTACGTTGCGTTTCCTCCACTGTGTTTCCTCCCACCAGCAGTCTTTGAATTAAAGCTGCCAGTATGCGATTGTTTGTGCCAATATTTCCTCTTCATGGCCAACGAAAGAATTAGCGTTGACAGAAGCTGTCAATAAGCTGTTGAGCGCAAGTCCGAAGCAGAGCCACAGAGCAGAAGTGCTGCTGAAGCGTCCATCCGTTCAGTGGAGCTGACGTCGGTTAGGACCATCAGTCTCGTCAGGACCAGCTGTCCATGTGGTCAGCGAGGATACCGAGGAGCCAAGACACAAACTGTCTTCACCAGTCAGAAAACGAAGACAAATACGACGCTCAGAAAAGTTCTCAAGTCGTCTCTTTGAAACTCTCGTGAACTCACTGGTTCGTCCGCGTAAGAAAAAGAAGAGGAGGCCGCGTCCCAATCTGCAGCGATGTTTCAGCGTCTGCTCAATTTTCCTTCCATTTGGCTTATAACACAAATCTGTTCTCGATCGAAGTCGACAAGTACCAACACATCATCACGTCCCTTTGGCGTCTCATTCAGACTCACATGTTGCTTTTTTGTTTCTCCCTACATGCTTTAAAGAGGACGTATCATCCCCCTCCTCCACCTGTTCAAACAGTCCCCCTCCTCCACCTTTTCAAACAGTCTCCTGTGGTCTAAATGAAACATCTGTGCTGTGCTTTGGTCAAAATATAACATGAATCAAGCAGCAGAGGAGGTTTGTGACCCTGTATAAACCAGCTCTCTCAGAACGCTCCGTTTTGGTGTGTGTGTCTTTTTAAATGTAATGACCCCGCCCCCTGAGTTTTCGACGTAGACATCACTCCTTCGTTAGCGAGAATAAAAATGGCCGACCTGTGCAAAAGTTTTGCTCTAGGCTGGGGGTGGAGTCCATGGGTGGAGATACCAGGGGAGGGGAGGGGATTTTTTTTTTTTTACCAGAATCCCACTGTGACATCACAAGGAGAGCACATTAGAAACAGAGCATTTTTCTCTGTGTTGTAAGACTTATGCAGACCACAAACAAAGGACTGGATGGTTTATTTCACATGTTGTGGGTCAGTAGACTCTCAGGTTACACAGATAGATGTTCAAAAACACCAAAGAGGATTTTTCATAATGTGTCCCCTTTACACTAAAACAGTTTCAACTGTTTGTTGCTCAAAAAACGACTTGAAATGCCAACGTGAGGTCAAATATATAATGCGACAAGGGACTCACGTTATTACAAATGTGCAGCCCAAAGTGTTTCACAGAGGAACAAATGAATGGAAAATGAAAAAAAAATATGGCCAAAAAAATGCATGAAAATTAGAAAAACTAAAAAGTAACAACGGAAAATACTATAAAATGTGTCTTTTTTATTGGCCAATTACGCAAAAAGAGCAGACGGTTGCTTTGGACCCGGCTCTCATCACAGACTCTGAAGGACTAGCTGTACTCATTTTATAAAACACTTTTACAAAGCTGGAGACAAATTTACACTTTTACCAGTCCCCAAACAAATTTACAAACGACAGAATCTTGACAGAAAGAGAATGTACCAAATGCAGGAAGTGACCTGGAAGTGACTGAGTGAGGGGTCATTTTGTTTGTATTTGCTGAAAGTGATCCGGAGTGATATGGAGTTCGTGGTGACAGATAGATGTTTTGCTCGCTTTGTGGAACAGATAGGTCAGTTTTGCTTATTATGTGGACGGTCTCTCAAACTTTTAAAGGACACTGATGAGACGCCGCTGAAGGACCAGATATGCACTTCCTGCATTTGGTACATTCCCTTTCCGTCAAGATTGTTTGTAAATTTGTCTGAGCGCTCTTAAAAGTGTTTCACATCTCGTAAATCTGTTTTATAAAATGTAAAAATGCTTTTCAAGATGTCTCACACTTATTTTGTTTTGCACTTCTCAGCCACCGTAGTCAGTGTGCAGTCAGAGCTTTTTCACTTTTTGGGGTTTTTTATGCCTTTACTGGAGAGATAAGACAGTAGATAGCGAGAGAGTGGGGAATGACATGCAAGAAAGGAGCCACAGGTGGGATTTGAACCTGGGCCGCCCGCTTGGAGGACGCACTAACCACTGCCCCACCAGCGCCCCAGCTTTTTCACTTTCTGATGCTGAAATTTACTCTGATTAGATCCAAGCTTTTTTTTTTTTTTTTTTTTTACCAAAACTGTAAAGATGTCGGCCACAAAACTAAGCCAATGAATGGAGACAAGTTGAGGAATAATAGCCTACATGCTTTTATTCTCCTTTTAACGTAGTCATTTCATCCATAGTTAATACTGAAGTATTGATTAGAGCAGCTTTAAGTTGCATCATGAATTCAGCTTCAGAGAAAGGTCACACGTCTATCACAGAGAAATCACGGCCGGCCTTTTGATGCAGCTCGTAAATAAATGAAGAGAGAAGCCGGTGTGGTGAGAATATTCTGTATCAACAGACGCTTTAAAAAGGAGAGAAATTTAAAAAGTGAGCTCTTTGACTCTTCTGTGCATGATCTCTACAATGTCTGCGATGGATGGAGGGGGAAATGGGAGAATCCAGCTTTCTCTCTGCACATCACTTGAAAGGAATCCCCGCTTTAATCACGCAGGGATTTAATCTACACACACTTATCGTCATGTTCTGGGTTCATTTTCCCGGGAAACTGGCGGCAGGCTCTATTCATTATTAGATTACTTTGACAAGTGGGAAGGAGGAAAATTGAACTGGAAGTAGACTTTTCATTTCCTGCTTCCTGTGTGAAATTGTGGAGTGTGAGAAATGAGCGGGCGAGGAACACAAGCTGTTCCACAGATAATGAGAAAACAAAAAGGGGAAAAAATCAAATGTACAGAAGAAGTTGTATTTTTCTCTGAATAAGGGAAGAGCAGTGTCAACGTGTGACCTGAATTATAACGTCAGGAGAGATAATTCAGATGGTGGACGAGCCGGGCGCCGCGTGCTGATAACAGAAAGAGAAAGCAGGATGCCGCGTTTTTTTTTTTTTTTTAAACAAATCTCCTCGCGGCTGCAGCATTCATCTAGATCTGCTCTCAGGGTCGCACTGCACCTTTATTCAATGTGTGTTTTTTATGTGTCTGTGCAGGAGTGGGAAGTGTGTGTGTGTGTGTGTGTGTGTGTGTGTGTGTGTGTGTGTGTGTGTGTGTGTGTGCAAAGCTAAAACTGAGAGGTTTAGCCGGTGCTTTTAAGCCCCTTTCAGACGCGTGCTTTATTATGATAATGTGCGAGCAATTTAACATGTCGCTCTCGTGTTTGAATAACGTTTATGACAGGGGCATAAAGGCAATCTTAGCAAGTCAGACCTGAAACATTTCCATAACACTACAGACACGGGGCCCGGGTTCTGAACTGAACGCTTCCACATTAGCACAAAGGGCTGCGGCGGAGATGAGTTTATTCTGAAAAGAGACGGATACAATGCGCTGACAGTCTCGCCGTATAGAAGAGAGGCGACGCAGACAGAGCGGGGCTGCCAGAGGAGGAAGACGGCGCTCCCAGTGTGACAGGTACACACAGAGCTACACTCCCAGGTAGAAAAAAAAAAGAACTTGAAGGGAGAAACATTTCCCAAATAGAACCAAAAACACTTCCTGAATTCAAATCCAAAACTGTCTTGCAGAAGCTTCTCTTTAAAGTAACTGCAGAAAACTTTACCTCCTCATGCCACGACGTCAGAAACAGGAGACACTCTGCAGATTGACTGTATGGACTGTTACTGTACACTTTGGTAAACGGTCCATTCACTTATGTATCTATGTATTGAATACATTTCGGGCCTCACGTTTCTCATTTGGTGACCTGATTGTCTGTTGAATTGTTCATACTGGCTCGTGAATGTAATCGTCTGAATGCTGCTGCAGACTCTTTGTGTTTCCTGTATATTGTCTAACTAGCCTTCTGGGATTAATAAAGTCGTCTGCATCTAAAAAGCTAAAATTCTAATTCTAATATTTCAACATCTCGGTCCTGAGGTGTCATAGATGCTTCATCATGCCTCCTGTTTCTTCATAAAACTCGACACTGAGATGGATTTCTAAAATGTAACTGAAGTGATTATATTGCTTACTCAAAGTGATAAAAAAATTAAAAAATAAATTTCGCAGTTTCAAGGTAAGACATCAAGACACTAAAGGGTACCTGAGGCAGACATCTCAATATGTTAGAATGGTAGAAAAAAATAACTTTAAACAGACCCCAGTGTACTTAAACAATATTGGAGATGCTTTTTGAAAAATGGAGAGAGGTTAGAACACAGAAAGGTTTACAGACCCATGCAGAGCTGGATAAACACTGAAGCTTCAGAGTCCACCACATGGTGACCTGTGTGAGCATCCACTCTAGAGAGGAGGGGGGGGGAGACAGCTCTCTATGATGTTTAGAATTTGGACTGCAGTACCCATTTTAAACACTAGGAGTCAGAGTTACATACTGCTCCTTTAATCTCACACATAAATACAAAAATATCGTGAACACACGATACAACGCAAGTTTGAGCCACACAAACCTTGCTTCTCTTTCAAATAACAATGAAATAGTTATAATGTATTTATTTGCTTCTTTTCTTCTTTTCCAAAGATTGATATTTTGGTTTCACCTTCTCAGGAGAACTGAAACACATTTGTCATTACATGATGACTGCTTCAGTTCAATTAACCATCAAATACTGTCAATGAGTGTGTCTCAATGGACGTCGTCAAGGAGATTCTTTTCATGTCAGATCAAAGACTATACGTGTGTGTGTGTGTGTGTGTGTGTGTGTGTGTGTGTGTGTGTGTGTGTGTGTGTGTGTGTGTGTGTGTGTGTGAGTGTCTGTGATGCTACCAGCTCTTTGAGGCTTTACTTAAAGCTACCATAAGCTAACATAAAAGCTAACATCAGGCTATTAGACATCTTAGGGTTGGTGTGTTAGCGTGCTTCATTTAGCCAATAGGCGGTTAATGTTTACTCAGGGGTCTGGATCTTCAGCATGGGAAGAAATCTGGTTTCTGTTTATATCTATTAAACTCACAGCATGTAAATTCAACCGCCGCCAGGGCGCTCTCGATCAAAACAATAATAAAGGATGATGTTGAGGCTGGCGGGGAATCATGGGAGTGATTCTCTCTGCTCCCCCCGCGATGAAAACCAACTCCAAGTTAACCGTAGTCAAGACAACTGGAAGAGAAAATGTTTACAGACGAGCTAATGTATCCGAGTAAAAATTACATGATGATTTTAATCACAGCAGCACAAACAGCAACAGAACGGCAGCTTTCAGGTGCAGCTCACACTTCCTTGTGTAGCTGTCTTTGATGCGACATCCGGTGTTTCCACGGCAACGATAAACAAGTTGTGTCTGTATGGTGGCTCATCATGAAGACACGGGTCGTTACACCTATAAAACCAAGGATTTCTCAGGCTTTGATAACTGTATATTTGAGGAAATGTAAGAGCGCAACAAAAATATATTTATGACTGGTTTGGTCAATTTTTTATTATTTTTATAAAAATCTACATATTGCTCCTTTGAGTCCGAGCTGTATTGACCAATTAGGTATCAGTAGATTTCGGTGTATGCCGGGGAAAGAGACCGTGTGAACAGCAAAAATGGGCTGAACATTATCTATGCTGATGACATACCAGCTTCCATCAGAGGTTTTCTAACATTATTTACTTTTCTCTATAAACACATTTCTACATAAACGTGCAGCGAAAAATTTATCATAGATGAAACATTTTCATTTTAGCCACAAATCTGCTGGACGCTGTGTCGAGAAAGCCAGTCAGCATTTAGATTTCCTGACTTCCTGAAACACATCTGAAGTGATCGATCCGACCTCCATTCAACAAACAAACACTTTGAAAGTAGTTTTCTCCTCCGCTTCAGGACAGACCTGACGAAGTTCGACCTTTGACTTCTTAGAAATCTGCATCATGATGCTGTTAATTTCTTTTTCAGGCTCGTACCTCATAAGTAAACCAGAGCGAAGCTGCTGCAGAACTTAATTCCTACTGTTGAACCGAGACTCAACAGATGAATGGCACTACTCCGGGGATGTTATGGACCGACAAATGATATGATCGGGTCTGCAACATCAATGATGCACAAGGGGAAGTCTTGCATGAAACACTAATGGCTCTCTTAATGGGAATTACAGAGGAAATAAGCATCCACTCCCAGAGTCTGTAAGACGATGATAGACAACGATTGCTGATGGGTTCTGAGATTGATCAGCAGTAAAGGATGAGGAGGAGACGTGGAGATGGATGGAAGAAAAGTTATGCAGGAATGTGGGAAGCGGCTGGTTGTGCTGCTTTGTTGGCTTTTTACAGACGGGTCAAACTACACTGCACTGTTTACAACAACACTGTGCTTTGAGTACCTTGTTGAACAAAATGTCAAAGCCATGATGTGCAGCCAGAGAACTGAGAAGCCTCTTCTTGATTTACACTCACAGCCTTTCTGTTCCCAGTGATGTTTCTGTTAAAAGTGGACTTTATGCAGATGACACTGTAATGATTCAGAGCGGTGGAGGTTGTTGTCGCTCCTAAAGAGGCATCGACAGGGCCGCTGTGTTTATTGAGCTGAGGATCTTATCAGTTATTGGACGTCCTTTGTAAACCCCCGACACCTCTGCGCGTCCTCCATGTGCACACATATTGTGTTTCTTTGTTTTCCCCACCGCTGCACACGTCTCCTCTAAGTGCAGACGAAGCGATGAAATCATCATGTTTCATTGCACTTTCCATTTAGCGAGTCGCTCTCTCTGTGCTCCTCAGAACGCCTCGCCTCCATTGTCTCAACTTCCCCCCCTCCCCCCGTAATGAAATCATGGCCGCAGCCTCAAGGTCAGCGCGGGGTCGGCTCCCGTGGAATCCGCCTGATTCTCCATCAAAGCGGGCGGCGGCCTGATTGCTTCACTCGGATTCCCAACAGGTCTGTCTGGGAAAATCTGGGAGAGAACAAACGGCTGATGGATGCTGAGGAAAGATCCACCTCAGTCTCTGTAATGAACTGGTTTCATTTGATCCACCGGGGCGAGAGAGTTAACCCTTCGTTCACGTTCACCTGAGAGCCAATCAAATCAAGAGCCCAGGATCCATACATCCAGAGGCCCTTTAATTGGCAAACCTTTACTTAAGTAAGTACTGGTATTTATAATTTCCAAACAGTCCTCTTAACCTCCTGTGCTCTGACCTCACGCCATAAACACGTTAGTCCTAACTCGTCCTTCACGTTCCTCATCAGCGTCTGAAATGAAACCAGTGTCGCCTCTGACCGAAGAACAACCCTGACTGTCACTCACCTTTGCAATTAATTGCTTCATATTTTGATTTTAAATCCCTTCTTAAAACGTACTTTTACAGACTTGCTTTTATGTGATGTCGTCTTCTTAAAGTCTTTTCTTACTGGTTTTACTATTTTTACCTTCTTTTACTTCTTACTGTCCTTTTATTTATGCTCTTATCTTAACTCCTCTTATGTTTTAACTTGGTCATTTGTCATCTTACTTTGTCTATTCATGTTTTATATGTATATATACTTTTTATTATTATTAAAATTATAGTTTTTTTTGATAATTTACTCACTTGTTTCTTTTTCTGCTCTTACCTTCTTATTGCTGTTATCTTTTTATTTGATTTGAGCTCTTTTAGTTTCTTACATCTTTTTAAATCTTTGGTCCTCTTGGTCTCAGCTCGTGTTGTTGGGTTCTTGTGTTTCCTGGGTTGTTATGATGGTTCTTATGATGGTTCTTGTGATGGTTCTTGTGATGGTTCTTGTGATGGTTCTTATGATGGTTCTTGTGATGGTTCTTGTGATGGTCGGGTTATATATGTCTGTTGGGTATCGTGCACTTTGGGTTCTTTTCTGTTGAATTGTATTTAATATTTTTAGTATTTTACATTTGTTATGTTCTTGCTGTTGTTTCTGTTCTTCTGTGTTTGGTTTAGTTTGTTCTTGTTTTTGCTGTTTGTCAAAGCACTTTGTAAACCTGTGTTTTTAAAAGGTGCTATATAAATAAAGTTATTATTATTATTATTGATTCTCTTTTCTGCAACTTCTATGGTGAGTGCAAGGTTGCTCACTAAAACGACTTTAAACGAGCAAAGAGGAGAGTCAAAAGTACAAGGTTAAAGTTTGGAGACAATCACAACGACATTGTTTTTTTTTTGTCCAATCCATGATCTCCCCCCCTCCCTCCTAAGGCCGGGGATCAACTTGCTTTTTGACCTTGTATTCACGTACAGAACCAGAGGGTTAAGGACACCACAGAGCTCTTTCTGTTTTGCAACCATCTGATGTGAAGAAAGTAAAAAAATTCTGAGATCATGGAAAAAATAAGCCACTGAAATATAAAAAAAATGTTAACTTCAACTCTCTTGAAAAAGTTTAAAGACACACTGACGCGTTCACTTTTCTACGACGGAGGATTAGGGCCACGTTAAAACTTTTTAAAACAATTTCGAGAGTAAAGTCGTAAATTTACGAGAATAAAGTGGTAAATTTAGACTGGCCTGTGCAAAATCATGAAAGTAGAACTCTTAAAGTTTTAGTAAATTTACGAGTTTAATCTCGAAATTTAAAAAAAAAATGTTTTTAACATGTCCCTAATCCTCCGTCGTACTTTTCTAATTGAGATTTGAAATCTGCCTCAACCTGTTCCAAATGTTTTTTTAATTTAAAACATTGTCACACTTCTGTTCATCTGGAGATTGCTTATTAAATAGGGAACAACCTTTATAAACATGCACATTTCCATTCAAGATTTCATTCATATTTTTAGTATTTGAGCGCTTTAATTCCCCTCTTTAATGAGTTTGTATATGTCCGACTCTTCCCTTGAGATTCACAGTTGAAAGAGACCGTGTGGACCTTCAGACGTCGGGCGATCAGCTGCTGTCCTGTTCTCTCTCTGCAGGTTAACAATCACCTCATGCAATCTGTCTCTGCACTGACGTCTATCTCACCACATAATGAAATCCTTCCCCGCGTCCTCGGCGAGCAGCTTCAGAGCCGGTTTGTTGCGGTGTGAAAAAGCTCCTCTGTGACTGCACCCTAATAGAATCATCTACAGGTTGATTTGTTTCAGTCCTGCGGGCCGAGCCATTATTCACCGTTACCATCATGATCACTGCCCTCTCTCATCCACCCTGTCGCCTTCTTTTCTCTCGTCCTCCTCCTTTTTCCTCAGACTCCTACGGGGGGGTTGGTGTGTGGCTGCAGCGTGTGTGTGTGTGTGTGTGTGTGTGTGTGTGTGTGTGTGCAGATAAAAGGCAGCCGTGTCTGCAGGTATGAGCCATGGGATCCATTATGGCCCGACTAATACATTAAGAGACATTTCAAAGTGAATCACGGCGGGTGGAGAACAGCTCTCCCTCCGGGCAGGCTGAGGCATCTGTTATGACAAGCAAACCAAATCTCAGCTTTTCCCCTGGATGAATTAGGAGTCACCTCCAGTCACACACACACACACACACACACACACACACACACACACACACACACACACACACACTGCAGCTTTCTCCCTCCATCTCTGACACTTCCTCTCACTTGCTGCTTCCTCCTCCTCCTCCCCTGACACCTCCACCCTGCTCACCATTCCCACCATTCACCGTCTCTCTGCTGCTGCTGTCACCCTACATCTTTATCTTTCATCTTTCCTGTCACATCGCCCCAAAATACTGCTCCAAAGAGAGAGGGAAAAAGAGAAAAAGTTCAGGGGGAGCAGAGAGGATATGGTGTGAAGGTGTCTGTGTGTGCAAAAGAAAGAAAGAGTAAAATAGTCGGAGTGAGAGCGCCCGCGGCACAAATGTTGAGATAATGGTTTGGAGGGATCGTGATGAGGCCCTTGAAGGGAAAATCCCCCCTCAGATAGGTGGATGAGTTACCTCTCTCGTTTCATCTCTCTGATGTCCTTAAAGCTACAGGACCCCGCGCCTTTAACTAACCCTGACAATCACAGCGGGGAGGGGGGGGGGGGGGGCTGCCCTGCACAGCCACATGCCTGCAGGCTGCTCTAACACATAAAAGACTCACACTCAGTCTGACTCACATATAACATCAGGAAAGCAGAAAGAAGGCCGTGAGAAATGAAAATTCAATCAGCAATCGAAGGTGATATTTCTGTCTAACTCAGAGCATGAAGTGCATTAATGTCCAAGTGAGTTTCCTGTCGAGGCATTGAGAGGAAACACGGTTTTTCTATTAGCCGCCGCCGCCGCTGCTGTGTGAATATCCAGAAAGGCAGGGAAATAAGTGGCGGCGACAGAAAGTCTTTATAAATATTCATAAAGGCTTTTTAAAAGCGGGTAATCATTTTCTCTTTTATGCATAATGTAGCTTATTTATTTCAAACATTAGCGTGCATTTGGAGGAAATTGTTCCCTGTTTGAGGGAACTTGTATCTCTGGCTGCAGTTAGCAGGGGACTCACAGCCAGCTGCTGCACAACTGGGGAGTATGTGCACCACGTGTGTGTGTGTGTGTGTGTGTGTGTGTGTGTGTGTGTGTGTGTGTGTGTGTGTGTGTGTGTGTGTGTGTGTGTGTGTGTGCGTGCGTGCGTGCGTGCGTGTGTGTGTGTGTGTGTGTGTGTGTGTGCTGTTTTGCTGTTTTCACTTGTTTATATCTGGGAGCTGCTAATGATGATGGGGGTGGTTTGGGAGGTCTTTACTAGTCATATTATTCACCAATTCCCCAAGACCGAGTCACACTGACACCCAACTATCACAACAACTGTGACGGGGGAACGTGCTGCACATTTATTTGGTATTTATCCTAAAATCACACTCAGAGCGGATATAATAACGTTAAAATCATTAGGAACAACCACACTTCTCATTCAATGACTTTAGAGACTCCAGCTGTTTAGACGAGACATGTGAAGCTCTTCCCGTGATAAAGCATTTTGTAGTTTTAAAGAGGACATATTATCCCCCTTCTCCACCTTTTCAAACAGTCCCCTCCTCCACCTTTTCAAACAGTCCCCTCCTCCACCTTTTCAAACAGTCCTCTCCTCCACCTTTTCAAACAGTCCCCTCCTCCACCTTTTCAAACAGTCCTCTCCTCCACCTTTTCAAACAGTCCTCTCCTCCACCTTTTCAAACAGTCCCCTCCTCCACCTTTTCAAACAGTCCTCTCCTCCACCTTTTCAAACAGTCCCCTCCTCCACCTTTTCAAACAGTCCCCTGTGGTCTAAATGAAACATCTGTGCTTTGGTCAAAATTTAACATGAATCAAGCACCAGAGGAGGTTTGTGACCCTGTATAAACCAGCTCTCTCTGAACGCTCCGTTTTGGTGTGTGTGTCTCTTTAAATGTAATGACCCCCTCTTTCATTCACACACGCTGAACATGCATGAAGCTGAGTGTACAGAAACACAGTCTTTGTCATGATAGCCATATTAACACTTTTCATCTCATTGCACACACCTCTAAAAGGAGAAGGTGTGTGCATGAGTGAGGCTGTGGAAACACATCGCAGGGTGTAATCTTTATATTGCTGAAGGTGGGAATGTGGTGGGAATATTTCTCACTTCCTCCGCGAGACGTAAGACGCCTCTGAGTGTGAGGAGAATGTGCAGGCGTGAATATCCACAGGTAGTGTAATCAGAGCCAACCCGGCCTGCAGGCAGACGAGGCCGGAGCGGCTTGTGGGAGCAGGTACGGGGGGGGGGGTCAGTTCAACAATAGAGAGATACGGAGCAGAGGGACAGGGCCAGCGGCTGAATGAGAGCCTCCACACAAAGAAAGCAGCCAGCCACCCTTCTCCTCTGTAATCCACTCAGAGAGCGCCGCACAGCTTCCAGCACATCTCACTGGCTTTTCTCCCACCGTGCCAGCCTTCACAACCAGAACCAGACTCATCACGCTGTACAAGTGTGTGAACAAGTTTAACGGCTTCCAACAAAAACCTGCCTCAGGTCCCTGGACCGTTTCCCTCTCAAAGTTATAATTTTAACAGAGGACTATACGGTTGTGCAGGTTGATAAAAAAGTTGTGAGTAGGACGGTCAAATAAATGTTTTAATTGTGATTTATCACATCCCAGACTCTCAGTAAAACATCAAAGTAATGTGAATGCTGAAACTGTTCTTTATGCGTTACATTAACGCCCACTGGACTTTAAAAATGTGTCTTCTTTACATGCACTCTGTGAGTAGTTAAACACATTAAGATGTTTTTCTCATAGTCCACTGCAAAGCTCCTACATTTCACCTTTTGTACATTTTGTGTTTTTTATTTTTTATTCTTATATTTTACATTTTTAAATTCTATTTTATAATATTGTAATATATTCTTATTCTGTATTATTCAAGTTGTTGATAGTTCTGCTTTATTTCCTTGTTAATTGTTTAGCACCAATACACAAAGTCAAATTCCTTGTATGTGTAAATGTACTTGCCAATAAACCCCGATTCTGATTCTGATCATTTCAAAAGTTGACCCATGATCAATTGCATTTTAAAACCCTTTTTTTTAATTCAAATGTTTTCCTTTTCAACAGCAGATGCTAACAATGTTTAACACTTATTACCAGGGTGTTGATTTTGGAATCAAATGAATGCAAAGAAATGAACGTTATGATGGTGACTTTAAGAGTGTATTATTTATTTCTGCACTGTTACACCTGTGTCGTCTCAAACCATGACGCAGGAGACGGATACAAAGTGAAATATAGTGGGGGAGTCTTTAAGGAAACATTCAAAGAAACATGTACTAGTGCATGAACAAAATGACTCGCTGACGTCCAATGAGAGCCCTCTCTCTGTTGAAGTTACTCAGCTATTGGTTAAAGTCTTTATATGTGATTTTTCACACTTAAATATATAAATCAAGTATCTCCTCTGAAAATAACTCTGTGAGTCATGACTGTCTACAATGGGTGTAACACCCGAGTCCCACTGTCTGTGATGTTTTCAGAGTTTTCAGAGTCCTATCTTCAGTTTGTTTACATCGCCCGGACGGCCGGCTGACTCCTCCCCTCGAGTATAAAAGTTGTTTAATTGAGGGACTAGAGAAAAGAAGAATAACATACTGTACTCACTGCTTAACTGTGTTTCTAGATCACGCTCATTTCAGGTAAATTTACATGCAGTGTGAAGATACGAGCATCATAAAGATCGCTAGCATTAGCATGCTAACACAACAATGCACCGCGAGTTGTTTTGGTTTCATGCTGGTGCTCAAGGGCGACATCTGCTGGATCAATAAAATCACATATAAAGCCTTTAACGATTAACGATTATTTTTCCATCTTGTATTGGTAATGTCTGACGCTATAGGTTCTTAACGTTCTGTTCGGGTGACAACATGCTTTTATTTTGAACAAAAATAAGGAACTTCCTGTAATTTAACAACGGGAAAAATAAACTTGCTACAGTTCAAATGTTTATTGGAGTTAAGGGAAAAAAGGTGTAAATGTAAAGAAGTTAAACGTATTCTTAGCCCCACTGAAGAGAGTTTAAGAGTCTAACCATCTTTGAGGACAGCGGCACTCTGTTTCCTACAGGTCCTGTATCTGTGAGGATGTTGCTTCCTGCTTCCATAAGGTATATAACTGGTAATAAAGTGCTAATGAGGACGACCCTTAGACATAAGTATCCCCCGATGTTGACTGGCTTGCAGTCAGATGCCATCATTTACACTTTAGTTAACTTCTTGGATTCAAGAACTTCTTAGTTTCATCCACAGGTCAGTGGTGATTTGCACACTCTTGAGTTTTTGCTCTGCAGGCTTTTGGTGATGCACTTTCCTGCTGACATCAGTCCGATTAGCTGTGACTGCACGCTCGGAAGCTCGTAGGTGGAAACTCTAAACTCAAAAAGCTCTTCAGTGATATTTTAACTCTGTTTGACACAAGATGCATGAGACTTTTGACTTGTCAACCGAGCGGTCCTGGAGTTCTTTTTTTTAAATGAGCCATCTAAAGGCGCAGTGGTCATGTTTTTTTCTCCTTCGCTGCAGGAGGAGGAAGACACTATGGCTGATTAAACAGTGACAATAAAAGGAACAAAACAGCATGAAATGAGTGTGATTAAAAACATGGATGTGTTCATTTTCATTCATCTAATCATGTGTAGCGCGTTAACGCTGACAGCCTCGTTTGGAGCACAGTGCAAAGTGTAAAGTGAGGGTTGCAGAGTTTGAGAACAATGGGCAAAACTGTCTTTTTTTCTGCACATTATTTTATGACATCATGACGAGAAAGGTTGATTTGTCGTCAATATTTCCAGTTATTCTGCTTCCTGTTAAAACTCTCTGATTGTTGATCCGACTGTCAATCCATTAAAAGCTAAAGAAGACTTTGAAGAATCATCTGTTTCTCATATTTGGTGGAAATTTGCTGCACAGATTAATTCTCCCCATGAGGACAAACAGGAAGTGCTTTAAACATGAGTCCGCCTTTTTGGCTACTTGTTTTAGGAAGAAGAATGCACTTTTATAAAAGGTTATAAATTGGAGCATATATATGAATGTGAGATTTTAAACTGAGGAGAATGAACGAGCCCTTGCTGTTTAGGAAATGATTTTCCCTTTTTTGGAATATTGAGGTGGGAAAAGTATTTGTTTGTGCAATTTTTGTGTAAGAGAAGATCGCCTTTAAATCTTCTGTTCGTCGTTCCCTCATGAGGATTAAGTGTGATGAGTTGGAGGATTCAACGAGGTGTCTCCAGGCAAAACCCTGAGGAAAAAAGGTCTCTTCACTATGAATGTTTGAAGAAAAGGAGAATGATTGATTCTCATGTGTGTGACAGGATGAGGTCAGACTTACACGCTCACCTTCATGATATTGATTTAAAAAACTGTCAATATCAAATGAATACAATCTAAATCTGCTGCGATCAAAGACCAGCATCTCCTCTTCTGGGATGAGAATGATCTTTGCAAACTGTTTTGAAATGCTGCACTCAATGACCTCATCAGGAAGTGCAGACAGAAAGGGAGCGTGCAGGTTTTTTTTTTTTATTATAGTGACAAAGATGTCCCAGGAGAGGCGTCTGAGACATATGTAGGACAGAGGAGAGATTTTAAATAGAAGAGGTAAAAATAATCGACACAGGAGTGGTGTGACACAACGCACACAGACTGCCGCTCTTTGTTCTTGTTCAGTTAAACAGTCCCTTCAGCAGAGGAACAGTGCATGTGCATCTCTGTCTGACAGGAGACAACGGAGGGAAGAGGAGGAAAACAAAGCACATGTGTAGTGAGGAGGGAGGAGGAGGGGAGGGGGGCAGAATGAAGGTTGAGTAATTGTCTTCAATTCTTAATATCCAAGAAAACATGCTCGTCTAAGTGATTTTTCACCAGCGGGGGTTTGTGTGCCTCACGCTCGCTTGTCTCCTCTCTGCTCGGTAAATCAGATCTTGAGTTACACACAAACACACAAACACAAACACACAAACACAACACGAGCAGATGACAGTGGGACATGGTGTAGTTATGAAAAGTGCAGAGAAACAAAATGCACAGCGTCTTTCTAGAAATCTGCCGTATCGTTCTGCAGACGAGAAACAGGATTTAAAACGAGTGCATCAGCCCCAAAGGGGAGTACCGAAATCACCGCGAGTAATCGTCCAATTCTTTGGAACAATTTCCACCGAAAAGCATCAAACAAATTGATTTCCTGTAAAAAAAAAAAAAAAAAAGAAAAAACTTGTGTGAAGAGACCAGATTTGTATCCGCAGTTCTCTCTCTCTCTCTTCTCTGTATTTAACAGAAAACATGCATGTGACTTGCCGAGCCCCGAGGGTGTGCAGGGAGGCAGCACCATCAACAACATTAAGGCACTTATAATAATTCAGGAAGTAATTACAAGCTCAAGCGCTTTATTAACAGTTCCACTTTCCTCCCTGTTCACACGCCGGAGGAGCAAACGTGGAAACTAAAACATTAACAAGGCAGGCCTGTAAATAAAGTCTGCTCTGCTGGGGCTGCTGGGAGAAATATGGGATAATATGTTTGTGTAACATCCTATACCTGTGTGTGTATATCTGCAAGTTTAAGTATATTCAAAATATGGCATTAAACAAATGTCGACATGAAGTCCAGGATTGATATATTCTTGTTGCATATTTGAAGTTGATCTAATAAGTATGTCTGGGATCTTCCCACAACATGGAAGCAATCAATTTTTTGTTTTCTGGAGGCAAGAAATATTCTTCTAAAGCATTATTACTGAATCAAGGTACAGACAAAAGATGCATTTATTTGGACAGGACAGGGGACAGAGTAGCAAATCGGGAGAGAAAGTGGGGTATGACATGCAGGGAAGGAGCCGCAGGTTGGACTTGAACCCGGGGCCTACCCACTAGGCCATCAGCACCTGAGTATATGGATTTTGAATATCCGACAGCTGTTCTCTAATCCTGTATTTGATCATGTCTATAAACCCCTCTATTTCAGCCCTGCTCAGAACAGGCTGTTTCTGTGTCTGTACCTTTAAATATGTAAATGAGCTGTGTCTGACCACGCCCCCTCTCTGGAAGGTGCTTGGGTGTACTCTGTGCTTTCTCGCTCCATGTCCTATTGTTTACGGTGAGAAGGCAGACTCAGAGGGCAGAACAAACACCTTGCTGTGGGAGTGTCACCCACCTGGGGGAGGGGCTACTGCCCTTTGTGATGTCATGAAGGGAAAATCTCCAAACGGCCTGTTTGAGCACACATTTTCTGAAAAGTGGAGCAGGCAGAAGACGGAGAAGATGGACTTTTCTCATCATTGGGGGGTTTGTAGACATACTAGAGACACATGTTAGTGTTAGAGGAACATGGTAACAACCAAGCCATGATATTTCTACGAACAAAATGTTACTTTATTTTGCTAAAACATCTTAAAACATCCAAAAAATTGTTGGGAAAAATCATACTGAAACTTTTAAACAAACAGCTACACCACAAGTCATCAGACCTCCAATTAGAGCGTCTCTGTGTCTGATTTCTGCTGCAGCCTCCACCCGCTAACAGCTCCGTCTCATTACTGACGAAGACTTTTACTTGAGCTCTTATTTATGGAACACCAAATCAGCGGCAATTTGTCTTTCCTCATTGGTGGTAATAAACAGACGATGGATCACTCCTGTGGGCACTCTGCAGCAGCCAGCAGGCACTGTCAGCTTTTTTATACAGATTAATAGAGCGAATGAAGACAGGCGAGTGGCGAGCGTTAGCATAGCTCAGTTATTCAGCATGTCACCAGCTCTCTCAGTGATGCAGTAACACCACTCAGTGGAGTCCCTTTTTTGTGCTCTGCCGCCTAACAGGCTTTCCACACAAGGACCGAGATCAGACGACTTCAGAAGGTTTGGACTGTGAACGGGTTCAAGACCAGCGCTCTGAAGCGAAGCTGTTTTTTTTTTTTTTTTTAGTTCGGCACAATTAGGCCCGGGGGCATGTGGGGCAGCGATGAGTCACAGCACAGGTAAACTGAGACGAGAGGGGAAAGTAGTGCAGCGGGGGATTTAATGCTGAGAGTGTGTGTGGGACAGAGGGACTGGAGAGACATCCCATCACGGAAGGAATTAAATCCACTTTGATGTCACGGCTAGGTTTTATTCAAATGTGGTTCAGGCCTGTTCTCTGCAGACGGATCCAAGGAGAATGAAGTCAGAGTGTGCTTGACCATCACGCTGAGGGGAACACCTCACTCAGGGCACATGTTGTTTTGGTTGGAGACGTACTAAACCTAAAAGTCCAGAATTGTTCAAAGATGAGGAAACCTGAGGTGAGCTGAGGAGAGTGAAACAAACAACATAACCAGCTATAACTTGACTTGTGTTTCGTGGAGTATCCCAAAAACATTTTTTTTTTTTTTAAATGTCCTTGAGAGAGATGAACCCAACCTAAAGCAGTGGTTCTCAACTGGTGGGTCAGGACCTAGAGGTGGGTCGCGGAGCCATTTTTCGTAGGTCGTGAATGTGTGCCTGGAAAAAAGCTTGTGTAAAAAAATCTATGAAGCGCTTTTTAACCATGTTTGTTTTATTCAGTTTCTTGCTTCTGTCATGTGTTTTGTACTAACTGAGGTCCAAACTCCACAATTTTTTAATAAAGTAAATCTGATTGGTGGAAAAAATATCAGGAATTTGGTTTGCAATTTGTCACTGAGGAGTTTGTGGTGGGTCCTGCTGCTAGACGAGTTGAGAACAGCCGGTCTAAAGGCTAGAAAACACAATCAGAATTTAGCACATTTCATTTCAAACTGTCTGCTGCTTAACATTGTAATTTGGTTTGTGGCTAACGTTAGCCGTGCTAGCATCGTCCACCTTTGGTACCTCCCTGCAGGTCAACGACTACTCACTGCTGCTGAATGTGGTTACGCATCGCTCCGGTCGATACGTCAGTTTAACCTGACACTGCGTACATTCAACTACAGCTTCATTTTCTCTAGATTAAAATACTGCAAAAACCGCAACGCTACCACAAGATTCTACCCGTTCACTGTGCTTGTTTACATCCGGGTTGTAGAGCGAGGAGAGCAGGTCCATTAACCGGAGCTACAGCCAGTCCATGGCTACTGGTAGGCTGCTGCGTTGCAGTTTGAGCACATTTGACCCACAAGTAAGGAAAAATATTCATAATTAGTTTAACTGACTTGTAATTCTGGTGTGAACTAGCAAGCATGATAACCTTTAACTGTATGGTCAACCAAACCAACACATCCCTCGTCCTTAAGAGTATAAATACTCTTCATCACACCCAGCGTCCACGTTGTGCAATTAGCATGCTCACTTGAACCCCCCGTTAGCGCCAAGGGATGTGTTGGTCTTAAAATGAGGTGGGGTCAGGTGCACAGGATCAGGACAATCGCAACGTCTTAGACCACCTACAATCTGGCCTAAAATTGTAAGTACATGACGCAGTACTTTTTTTCAATTTAGATGGAGATCAATAAGTTAGTTTAGATCCACTGAGCTTGTTTCACACACTCAGACACACAGCAGTGAACCTCCTCCTTCAGGGTAGATAACTTTACTCTGAGCATCAACATATTAATATACAGTGGCCTGTATGTTCAGGCACACAATTAAAGGAGAGTACTCTGAACATCAACCTTTCAATGAAAAGTGCTGTGTAATTAATCACTCACCAGCCTGCAGGTGCACCGGGCGGGCTCTCGGCACATTTGATTATTCAGCCATTAGTGGAGTTATTTAATGTTTCAACCACAAAGAAAAAGACATGCAATAACAATTACCGTCATAAAAGAGTGAAATTTTCGACTCTTTAAGTATGTAAGTGAATGCATCATGGAGATGAATTAAAAACAAAAATATTTAAAACAGTTACTCTTCTGGACTTTTTGAACTCGAGGTGCCAGATGCCTTTTCCAAGTGAATACTTGAAATAATGTACTTTATCTTTGCATCCTTAATTAGCACCTAAAAGCACTTAATGCTAACACAGGCCAGCTTTCCACACAAACGCTAAAAGGTTGTTTCATGGCCATTAAGATTACAGCTAATCTGAATCACAGATTGCTGGATCATGTAAAGCCTGTTTGGCAAAGCCCGAGCGCTCTCGGCTCAGAGGGGACCAGCGCTGTGAAAACAGGTGATTCAGCCCAACGCTGCACTAATCTGAATAAGTGCCACTTAATGCTGAATGCTGGTGTTATGTAAGGCTTCAAACATCCGGCAGCTTCCAACCCACAGGGCCGCAGACTGCACTTCACAAAGGAGCAGATCCAAAAAACAAAAAAACCTGGAAACTACAGCAGCATGGACAGACACGACTGCAGAGAGTCCAACATTCAGCAGGAACACTTTGTGTGTCTCTCACGCTGACACAAAAACGTTCAGGTTGATTTAATGAACATCAGAATGCATTTTAATCTTCTCTCCTGCATAGACAGCAGATCTTTATCAGGAACCAGAACATATTGAGGTTTATTTAAACGATCATTAATGCAGATTTATTGAACACTTCCAAGTTCATAAAAAGTTTCATTGGTCGTTTTAATTTTAATTCTTAAGAACTTGATTTCACTTTAAAGGAGGAACATGAGATTTAACCTGCAGGCAAGACAGCTGCAAGATGTGAGCTTGCACCAGGCATTCACACACGAACACATTAGATATCAGTGACACAGCGTTACTTTTAAGAAACGACCAGCAAGAAATGATGAAGCACATTTAGGCCCCGTGTCCACCTAGCGTTTTTTTTTCAATTGTTTTCAATGAGAGAGCGTTTACAGAAGCAGGTGACCGCCTGGAGAAAATGTACAGCACACAGCGTCTTTTTTCCAAGCGCTCCGCCTTTTTTGTGCGACCGCTCCGAGCGCTCAAGTTGAAAATCTTTCAACTTTTCAGAAAAGCTTTTCAGAAAAGAGCTAGTGGTGCTCTTTTCCAAATGTATAATATTTCCCGTATTTTAGCCTCCTATGGATCGTGTCTTGTACTCACATCCTCTTCACTCCGTGCCTGATCGGGAAATAAACAATGTAAAATCTAAAACATGCAGTAAAAAGTAACGGAGCAGTGTCGGTCATACAGCGGTCGTTGTCAACAAACTGTTGTCATGGAGACAGGACGGACATGCAGCGCTTTTCTTCTCAGCGCACAAACACTTCATGTAACCCATAGTTTGGTCAGATCTAAAACAGTGAGACCTCTTACTAGGCCTCATGTCTGTAATCATGCCAGGGACGTAAAATAACAATATGAGCCTCTAATTAGAAACAACAAGCACCTTCAGTGGATGTTAATTAATTTGGGCCCTAAAGCATCGCGTTGAAGCCTGATACACAGCTGCAGGATGTAGCCATTCTAAATTTCCTTTTAAAATCAAAATGTGTCCGCCTCAAAGCAGCTCGATTCTCCCCTTGAAGAGCAGAGTCCAAGTTTAAATAGAAAAACAGAAAGGAACAAAATGACAGAAGAGAAAGAGAGCAAATTGAGTCCACCTAAGGTTTTTTGTTCGGGCTGTAAAGCGCTGACTGTGCTCTCTGGAGCGCCTGGATGAAGCTGAAAATAAAAGCGCTGCACGTGTATGATGTTTCCACGACAACAGTCACTGAAACTCAGCGGCTGTATGACGGACACTGCTCTGTCGCTTTTTACTGTTTTATATTTGAGGTCGTTATTTCCTTCACTACGAGCATCAAACGGAGGATGCTCGTCCTCCTGCTTTGTCTGGACACCGAGTGAGGAGGATGTGGGTACAGGGTACGATCTGTAGGAGACAAAAATACAGGGAATATTATACTTTTTGAAAAGAGCGCAGGTGAAAGATTTTCAACTCGAAGCGGGTGGAGCGGATGCACAAAGAAGGGGGAGCGCCGGGCGGACGCCTGCTACTACAAACACTCCCTCCTCATTGGAAACAACTGAAAAAAAGACACTGGCTCCAGATGGCCTCAAAAAGCTAAAAATGATCCAAATCATCAAAATTCTGCAGTCTGTTTGACAACACAGCTGCCGACACTCTGAACTAATCAACACTTACACTCTCCTTCTCTTAAACTGAGAAGAACGCCATGTAGCGCCATGACCTCACTGACGGCCTCATGATCTCCCCACAGTCAGTCGCACCAGTTTGGAGATCAATAAAGTCCTGATGATGGTTCAACAGGGGAGATCACAGAAGGATGAATCAATCCCAGTTCTCCTGCTGGGAGCACAAATATGAGCAGCACATTCAATGCTAACCCAGGCGTTAGCTTCCAGACGTGTGGGCTGCAGAAAAAAAAACATTCTGAGCGAGAGAAATGGACGCAATCGAACGACCTCTTGGTTGGATAATGACGCCTTTCACCAGAAGAAAACACGCATATCAGGCGGCTTGTTTAAGAAAACTGATTTCCATTCATAGAGCCATACGTGAAGTGGCGCCCAATTTTAAAATAATACAATTTGTATTTTTTTTTAAGCTATGATTGATGATTTTTGCACCATTCCAACATTGAATCCAACAATGTTCAGAAATTGGAATGCTCTCCATAAATAAGGTGTTTTTATTCATGTTATGACCCGTGATGTACGTATCCCAAAATGAGCCAGGAGGCGAGTATGCTAGGTGCTTAAAGCCCTGAGTAAACTTGCTTTTAACTACGCATATGTAAACGCACGACATCATCCTTGTGTATCCTGGAACATCAGTTTTGCACGCCCTCAGATAACAACGCTACTCGTCCACGAGCTGCAATATGCATGTAACCACTAGGGGCAGTGTAGAGGTGAGCGGTGATGAGACCGGAAATGAAACATCGGAGACACCGGAGAGACGCTCCAACGATGGCAGATCGAGTCCGCAGCTATAGCCGCATTACGATGAGTCATTGCTGTTGCATAGCAACAAACATGCATGCCTAAGTAGCTGACGACAGATCATCTCTCCTTTGGTGTTTCTGCGTCTGATTTATGTGATGCTCCCTCTAGAGGAATCCTCAAGTAACACACGTTGTACATCGGCAAGTATGTGAATATTTACATTCACGACGCAGCCAGATGTCTACACGATCTAAGGGCTCAAGAGAATAGAATAGAATAGAATAGAATGACTTTATTGATCCCAAACTGGGAAATGGTGGCGTTACAGCAGCAGGTTATCCAAACACACAATATGAGTAAAAAACACAATGTTAACAAATTTAAACACAATATAATATTAAATACAAAGTAAAAAGAAGGAATATTTGAGCCCTTAGATCTGAAATCAACGAACAACATATTGAATTTTCTCCTTTACATGAAGGATGTACGAATTTTCACTGCACTTAGCGATGCCTGTTTACAGTCAGCTCTGTGTGTTTTAAACCAGCAAGCAACCAGCCAACAAACAGTTAGTCACGCTCCAGTTCATCACAGCATGTGGGGTTTTAAGTGTAAAAAGAAAGAAAAGAAGAAAGAGAGAAAAATACAAAAATAATCCTGCTTTTGAATGAAGTGTTAAAAAGACATTCACAGCTATGTTTGCAGTGGTGTCTTTGTGTTTGCTGCACTTCATCTGCGGAGTCGATTCTTGTTGTTCCAAAGAGTTTGATTTAGTGTGTGTGTCGGCTGAGGGTCTATAATATGAGAAGTGTGGCTCATTATGCGCTGTAACATCAGTGTTAAACAGTGTCTGTCATGATTAAACTGCACAGAGGGTAGACATGGAGTGTGTATCCTCGGCTCCTTTTAATGGGCCTCCTCCTCCTCACCTCTCGTAATGTGCAGTCAGGTGGAGACAGGACGCTCCATAAAGCGCGCCGGACGGGCACGAGGACGCTCCGGATAAAAGAAGACAAACCCTACAGGTCCTCAATCAATACAGCTGGCATCAATATTCCCCCCGTCTCACTCTCCCCGACACCAGGCTGCTGTTAACTAACAGTTTCAGTGTGTGTGTGTGTGTGTGTGTGTGCAGCCATGTTTGAAAGCAGGACCAAAATAGAGCGGGGTAGAATTTACACTCAATATGGTATTGATTTCATTCTTGCTCATTTCTCATGTCTGCAGCCGGTTTAATTGGATCCACCGTATAGCCGCGCGGCGAGGATGAAGACGGGGCAAACGCAAACAAAAAGCTAAAAAAAAAAACAACCGACAGTAACTACGATGACTGCCACGCTTTGATAACCCCCCGTGGTCTTTGTGGTGTGTCGGCCGCAGTGGTCAAAAAAATCAGGAAGTCTTTACTAATGTTTGTTTCTCTGACTCCCCCGACAGGCCGAAACGATTCCTCTGAAATATCAAACTTCAACAGACCAGCACCCCAATTACAGCGCATGAGTCTCCGTTATAAAAACTTCAGGCTTTTGCTTCCTCTAATTAATAAGATAACTTGGAAATTGTATTCAGCGCAGTACTAGCAATCTTGAATAAAGTGATTACCCTATTGCTGTGTTTCCAATATGTCTCCAAGCAAAAAATAAAATTCCATCCATAACCGCTCCAGATGAGCTCTTTGTGTGCAGGATCGCTGAAGCAATGAATAAATATTCAGAGAGCAGCTGGAGCAGCAGACACGTCAACAAGCAGCAAGGAGAGAGAGAGAGAGGGAGAGAGAGAGAGAGAGGGAGAGAGAGAGAGAGAGAGAGAGAGAGAGGGAGGGAGAGAGAGAGAGGGAGGGAGAGAGAGAGAGGGAGAGAGTGAGAGAGAGAGAGTGAGAGAGAGGGAGAGAGAGGGAGAGAGAGAGAGGGAGGGAGAGAGAGAGAGAGAGAGAGAGAGAGGGGGGGGAGAGTGAGAGAGAGAGAGAGTGAGAGAGAGGGAGAGAGTGAGAGAGAGAGAGAGAGAGAGAGAGAGAGAGAGAGGGAGAGAGAGAGAGAGGGGGGGGGGAGAGAGAGAGAGAGAGAGAGAGAGGGAGAGAGAGAGGGAGAGAGGGAGAGAGAGGGGGGGGAGAGAGAGAGAGAGAGAGGGAGAGAGAGAGGGAGAGAGAGAGGGAGAGAGGGAGAGAGAGAGAGAGAGAGAGAGAGGGAGGGAGAGAGAGAGAGGGAGGGAGAGAGAGAGAGGGAGAGAGAGAGAGAGAGAGAGAGAGGGAGGGAGAGAGAGAGAGGGAGAGAGAGAGTGAGAGAGAGAGAGAGAGAGGGAGAGAGAGAGAGAGAGAGAGAGAGGGAGGGAGAGAGAGAGAGGGAGGGAGAGAGAGAGAGGGAGAGAGAGAGAGAGAGAGAGAGAGGGAGGGAGAGAGAGAGAGGGAGAGAGAGAGAGAGAGAGAGAGGGGAGAGGGGGGGGAGAGTGAGAGAGGGAGAGAGAGAGAGAGAGAGAGAGAGAGGGAGAGAGAGAGAGAGAGGGGGGGGAGAGAGAGAGAGGGAGAGAGAGAGAGAGAGAGAGAGAGAGAGGGAGAGAGGGAGAGAGTGAGAGAGAGAGAGAGGGAGAGAGAGAGAGAGAGGGAGAGAGAGAGAGAGAGGGAGAGAGAAAGAGGGCCTTTTGTTTTTCATCAGTAAACATGGAAGAAGCAAGAATGGAAATCAGACTGAAATGATCAGAGCCAGGCGGCTTCAGGATCATGTTGCTGACTAGAAGGACGATCAATCAATCAATCAATCAATCAATATCTGTATAGCACCGATTAATAACAAATGTTTTCTGAAGACACTTTACAAAAAGAGCAGCTCGTACTGTTTTCAAACAAACCTCGAGCCGTCTGCAGAAACTGAGGTTATAATCACTACGGCAACCTGAGCACCTAGCGTGTCTTTCTGAGCCCCAGCTTCTTTTTTCAAGTTGTTTTCAACGAGTAGTGAGCGTTTGCAGCGGCCGCCCAGATTGAAAGCACAGCACCCAGCGTCTTTTCCAAATGTGTGATGTTCGCTGTGTTTGCCGCCTACGGGGACCCACATCCTCTTTGCTCCGTGTCTGCTCGGGGGGTAAAACGATCTCAAATAAAAACATACAGCAATATGAAAGAGTCATACAGCGGGCCGTTGTCACCAGACTCTTATGATTTATCATTGCACTAAGCTGCAACCTCCACTCTTAAGAAATGAAGCCAACGCTGAAGTGCAAAATCCTGCAGTTCATGGAGTGTCCACTAGAGGCTGGCTGCAGAAACACAGGAAGTCACATACACACAACAGGCAAAAAAAGCTGTTTTTACAGCAGAGATTAACACCTCTACATCCTGGTACAACAAACTAAATACATCTGATTAGTTATTGTCATCGCTGGCACACACTGTACAGGTTTTTTTTAATTTTTTTAAATTGGCTCCATTTAGATTTTTATAAACGTGTTATACATAGTTAGGCGTGTAGCTGACATGATTGACAGGTGGGCGCGATGTAACGGTTTCTCAAGAGGTTTAAAACCCGCCTCAGCTCCAGCTCTCAGCCTGTCGTTAGGTTGACTGAAAGTTAGACTGAGACAGGGTTTCCAACATGGCGGCTGCTGCTGATGAGCCTCCAGCGCCCCCTGCAGGAACAGACGGGTGACGTCACTCAGGCTTCAAACGTTCATGTTTACAGTCTGTGGTTTTGACACATTAAAATACTGTTTAAAAAAGTAGAAACAGTAAAGAAGAAAGAGTGATAAAGACAGAAAGGAAGTGGGTTAAAAGGGCATGGCGACGACCGAACAGAAGGTCAGCCGCTCAGAAAAAAAGTTAAGGATGATTTGTAAAACAAGGGACCGTATTTAAAACACACAGCTCCGTGTGGCTGTGTAGTCTTTCCAGCTTTTTTCCTCCCTGTCAGGGCGAGCGGTGTTAGCAGGTAACAGATGGCAGCCTGATCGCACTGCGCACTCTCTCAGATGATTCTTCATTACCTTTAAACAAGTGTGAGGCAAAATGTCCTGCAGCCAACGCTATGCTAATAAGACTTCCTGCTGAATCCAAGGGCCTCCAGCTCCGACATATGGACACGCAGACTCCTCACGTTATTATGCCAAGATGAGGAAGTACTTTGTGCCCCGTAGCCAAAATCCGAGAGGATCTGCACTTTCTTTTTATAACTCCCCTCGCCTCGCCTCTCCAACCCCGCCCCCCACCCCACCAGCCCGCATCATAATTCTTAGTCTGCAGACTCACTGTGTGCTCAACAGTTTTCCACACTGTGGTAAAAGGAGGGCAAAGTCAGGGTGATCCATTACTTAACCCGTTTTTACCCCCGCTGCTTTGCTCTGAGATAAAATGCTAAATATTTTCCCTGACCCCCTTGACCCCCCCTCGACTGCGCCCGTTTGTCGAGAAACAAACCTGTCTCAACAACAGTCCAGATTAAGCTCACACCCCCTCTGGGTAGCTGAACAGTCCAACGCCTGCTTCACAATGACTCAAAGAGCGCCGACATCGATGGATCAAATAGCGGTTGTTGCTACAAACGTTCAGCTGCAACAATCCAGTTATCCCCGTGGTAACTTTACCCACATTTATAACCCGAAAAACCAGAAGAATCTTGTACAAAAAAGACAAAAAATCAACCCATGCATCCAAGAATATCTCGGCTCTCGATAGTATGACGCATTAGTGGCGGCAGCGCCCACAGTCTCAGTTTCAGAGCGTTTTGTCACTGGCATTTTCTGTTGCTAGGTTACGATAGTCGTCTCACAGCACCTCTTCCTCCCTCAGTAGTGACCGGTACGTCTGTTTTAAATTGGTCCGTATATGTTTCATATTTTCTTTTAATCTTAGAAATAACAAGAAAAGATAAAAAACAATGTAAAGGAATCGTGTCCTGACATTAGCCGCAGCTTTAGATCTGGAAACTGTTCCCTCGGAAACTCCGCCATTGTCGCTGACAAAGCTTATCTCAGAAGTCCCGCCCCTTCTTTATTTTAATTGGTCCGTGAGGGAGAAGTGGCCAGAAGAAGTCCAGCGCTGTTACAAAAGTTAAACTGGTTTCAAATAAGTGCAACAAACCATGAAATGTTTAAATCATGATATTTTTTTTCTTTTGTTTTCTCGACATGCATTTGAACAATTTGTCAATTTAAGAGGAAAATAATTTAAATTGATCGATAATAATTTACAGTTTGCTTGAAAAGACTGGTAAGTTAAGAACTAATACTCTATCTTGTAATAATGTGGAAGTTTACAGTTCAGCACGTTACTATAAGTCTGTAAATTACAAATCCAAATAGCATCCGTCGCAACATAAATATCCTTCAGAGAGCTTTAGTGTTTTCCTTTTTTTAAGATTTAATTTTGGGCTTTTTCTGCCTTTACTGTAGAGGCAGGAAATCAGGGAGAGAGAGAGAGAGAGACATGACATGCAGGGTCGGATTCAAACCCGCTTGGAGGACAATAG
Source organism: Labrus mixtus (assembly GCF_963584025.1). Taxonomy (NCBI): domain Eukaryota; kingdom Metazoa; phylum Chordata; class Actinopteri; order Labriformes; family Labridae; genus Labrus; species Labrus mixtus. Next base: position 1,650,062 of record NC_083622.1, on the reverse strand, counting down.
CCTACGTACACTTAATACTACGCTATGGCGCCCCAGAGCTTCATTTCCTATCCACTAAATGCCGTAGAAGGCTTTTCAAACCCTCAAAATGTCAAATATCTCTCTAATATCTGCCTCAAAGTTGTCACAAATGACGCAGCTTTGATTTATTACAACATCAATATTGACATCAAGCTTTAAACGCCTGTTAGCGGCTCTTTGTCTCATGTTTGAAATCCAGTAAATGTGTTCGTTTTTTCCGCCTCTTCCTCTCAGTGTTCCTCCTCTACATATGAAACAGTTCCCTCAGCAGCAGTTATCCGAGCGCTGGATGCTGGGAGGAAGAAGAAGAAGAAGAAGAAGAAGAAGAAGAAGAAGAAGAAGAAGAAGAAGACAGGCGTTGTGCGGTAATGACGCTCGCTGAACAGTAAGAGAGATGGGCTGATGAGAGCGCCTTTTTCTTCTCCTCGTCTCCCCTCTTGATCCTTTTCCCTCTCAGTGTCTCTGCGTCGCCTTCCTCGCTCCGTCTGGATTATAGACAGCGAGCTCTTTCAGTTTATACTTTATCTCTCAATTCCCACAGCAGTTAAAAAGGCAAAGGAGGAGATCACAGTCTTCCTCCCCGCTCTTCCCCTCCCCTGATTCTTTTTTTCCCCCTCTCCACTGTAAGCACACAGACATTATCTCAGTTAGGAGGCTGTGGGTCAAACACTAATTTCTGCACTGGAGCTTTTAATGTTTCCTGGCATCCATTATGGAGAGCGAGCGAGAGAGGCTGGTGATAATTAGGCTGGAGGAGGGAAGGCATTTTTACAGAACATGTAATGGTTATTATGGAAGAGGTGAGTGAGGGAGAAAAAAAATACAGCTGCCGGAGACGGAAACTTGCAAGGATAAAAAAAAAAAAACCTCAGCTGTGAGTAAAAAAAAAAAAAACACAATTAGCGGCAGCAGGCCTCACGCTTTGCTGCAGGTTATCTAAATATTTCCTCTGTCCTTTAAACACTTTGTTGCTCAGTCAGTGAATCTGTTTCCGTCTGTCTGAGACCTTTCTTTATTCCCTGACCCCCCCTCCAGGAGTCAGAAGGGCTGAGACGCAGCACTTTGTGTTTCCTCCTATATCTGAATCCATTCACAGCCAAGAAAAAAATCAAACACCATCTGTGCTCGACCGCTTCAATTGGAGTGCCGTGTCAGCCGAAGCGATATAATATCAACGCTGTTAGATGAATCTGGTTACTCCACTGATATGTTGCTGTTTGTTAGAAGTGGTTCCACATGAGCCGATCACTTCACAGGAATATAAATACTCGGCTCATATTCATACCAACATTTACTGCAGCTCGGTGAGGGGCTAAACTTTACTCCTCGAGTCTCCGGTGTTTTTAGACTCCATTCACTAGCTCAAGGTTTCTCAAAGTGGAGGTCCTGATCCCCTCGGGGGGGTCACCACAGGGCACTAAGGGGGCGAGGAAACTTGAAGGCGAGACAAAAATTAAAGGTGGAGTCTCATCGCCCCGAGCGGCGCACACTCACTGCAAGCTACCGCACGCTAGCACAAGCTAACCCCCTCCTTTGTTGTTTGTTACCCGCCTGTCCAACAGGAAGCAGACCAACTCCACGTCTGCAGGTAAAAGCCGACACAACTCTCGTTTTGGAACGAGCTCTATCCGCTTGGTGTTTCGCCTCACTGTGAAACTGAAGTGAAGGCAGAAATTATAAGAATTTGGCTCATGACGGAACAGCCTTCACAGGCCTAGACTGTGCCGCGCTTGGAAAGGGATAGGGGGAGAGATGGGATAAGATGCAGGAAGAGGGATAGGGAGCGGGGGGTTGTTGTTCAGGCAGGCCATCAACCAAGTTTAAGGGAACATGTTCAGTGAGCAGGTCGTATATAGATGAACATTTGTATTTTGTATTTAACAAACGTATAAAAAGCTGATCCCAGCTGTCATTGGACGAGGAGGCGGGGTTACACCCTGGACTGTTCACCAGCCAATCACAGGGCTGACATATACAGACACACTCACATTCACACCTACAGACAATTTAGAGTCTCCAGTTAACCTAACGAGCATGTGTTTGGACAGTGGGAGGAAGCCGGAGAGAACCCACACATGCACGAGGAGAACACACAGAGAGACTCCTGACAGACGGGGATTCAAACCAGGAACTTCCTCGCTGTGAGGGGACAGAGCTAACCACTAAATGATTGATTTAATTATGTTAATGTATTTTCTCTGTTCTAATGCCGGTCAAATTTTGATTTGTGTTTTTGTCGTCTTATATGTGGATGTTGTTGGTGAGTGACTCTGCACATGTCACTGCTGATGATTGAGAGACACTTTTAATTCGACTTAATGTCCCACACCTGAGTACACACGGGGGGGCGGAGCTTTGTCTGCTTCAAGATCGGGGAGGGGACATGGTTTGAGAACACACCTGACAGAAGGTTCAGAGGCACAGAAACGTTGTGATTTGTTTCTAATAAATTGCCGATGCTTTGTAAGAGGAGTGTGCAGGATTTTTCTTTCTCTTCAATGTGACAGTTTGATGTCCTACACACGCTCTTCATCAGATAGTTGGATGTGTGAACGCCTCCGTTTAAAACAATGTTTCTGTCACATTGTAACCAGCAGAGAGGGTAGCTGATATCTGTGGATACAAAGAGTCATATAAACATGATTGATGGAGTCGTTAACTGGAAAAGTGCTCCAGATGTGTGTTTACCTGGGTCTCTAAGCTCGTTAGAATTAAATGACAATATACAAGCTCCTGTTTAATTAGCGGTTTAATTAATATTTCTCTCACTGATCATTCATTTTCCTGGTCCCTGAACGTCTCTGAGAGTCACACTCAGGTTAACCCTTCTCAGCTAACGTCGTCTCACTGTTCACTTGCAGAGTGATTTTCTCAGAGGTCCACTCACTCTCCAGTCTTTGTTGTCGGCTCTTTCTCAGACTCAAAGATTTCAGGTGCTCGGAACATTTGCAGAAGTTGTTAAAGCTGTCTCCCGTTTTGAAAAGAAATCAATACGGTAACAGTTTGAATCTTTTTCAGGGTTGCCTGAGAATATTTTATATTCCGAGGATTTATTCAAACTTTCATCCAGCTTCAGCACTGAACAGATTTTTTTTGGTTGCATGCCGCCTGTTTTTGTATCCATGACGCAACTGCTGACTCCCGTGCATACTTTTCCTGATGCAAGTTTAGAGGCATGATGCAACGCAAAAATGCAAACTAACTTTTACGCTTGAAGCAGCCAGAGATCAAGACAGAGGGAGACGGAACAGGAGCGAGCCCCGAGGCCACATCCAGGCTCTCTGTCTGAGGACGTGTGTAGACAAACTCACCTCCAGATCTCCCCACAAATCAATAAGTCCCCTGCATGCTGCTTCTTCTTTGTCAAACCTTAGCTTTTCACCCTGAAATGAGATCTGCTGCTGAGAACAAACAGGCGGCAAGGAGAAAATGTCACGCTAATGCTGCCGCCGCCGCCGCCTCCTCCTCCACCGCAAAACTGTTTAAGGGTCAACAGAGGCCAGCCATAACTCCATTAGACGGAGAAATGGATAGCTTAGTATCTGCAGCCCCGACACCTGCATCATGTGTTGTCAAAGTGGCCCTGGAGGCAGTGGGGTGAGGGTCGCAGACAGGAAGAGAGGAAGGCAAACAGGCCGTGTGTGGAGCGGAATAATGATGATACACGATGACATCGAGGACGGAGATAAAGGCAGGAAGAAAAAAAAAAACACAGATACAAGAATCAGTCTTTAAATGGTGGGAGGCGTCACTGCTCTTACTCAGGCCTGCAGCTTGATCACCATACTAGTCCAGTGTTTCTCTTTTATAAGAACATTTGTCTTGTATTTTGTAAGAAGTCTTTGCACATGCAGCTTCCAAAATGTATAGAAAATGTCATCTTAAATTCTCCTCAGATGCTTTCTGCTTCACATGTCCCTCACATCATGAAGGAGAGGGGGGGTAGTCTCCGGGGGGGGGGGAGTCTCCGGGGGCAGGACATGATGCAGACATGATGAAGATAGCAACAGCATCTGAAGCTCTGATGACAGTTGTTGTCTGTATATTTATTCTGCATGTATGTGGACTTATTCAGAAATTAGAAGTGAAGAACAAACTGGCTTTCATAAAAACAGAATCAGAATCAGAATCTGGGTTTATTGCCAAGTACATTTACACATACAAGGAATTTGACTTGGTGTATTGGTGCTAAACAATTAACAAGGAAATAAAGCAGAACTAGCAACAACTTAAATGATACAGAATAAGAAGATATTACAATATATAAAATAGAATTTAAAAATGTAAAATATAAAAAATAAAAATAAAAAACACAAAATGTACAAAAGGTGGAATGTAGGAGCTGTGCAGTGGACTATGATGCAGCTCAATAACGTGCACAAAGATCGCTCCGGTCCAGACTGGTTGCGGGATATCGACATCATCCCCGCCCACTCACTCGTGTTCATTTCTACTTTAATAATCCCCGCTGTGCCAAACTTTACTACAGGGGGCTGGCAGGGGAAATTTGTGGTAAAGTTCGTATGAACAACATGACCGTTCACACATGCAGCTTATCCCGAGAATTTGTGCTTACTAAGTCAACACACTAGACCATTTTAGGCTTTACTTTGGGCTTTATTTTACCCCCTAATGAGCGAGGGGCTGTGACCCGATTCAAGGCTTGTCGCAACGGATGATTTGGCCAAACAGTCATCAAGTGTGGGGCATCAATAGGATTATTTTATTTCCCCCCGATCGAGTCAGAGCCTCCCCCAAATCTAATCCGATTCCAGATCATGCTTCCTCTCACAGGCAGGAGCCAATGAGAGCAAACAGAACAGGAAGCTACACTTAATGAATGTTTTACAGCTCAAAAACATGAAGCGCTTAAACCCTCTCATATAGTTTTTCCCGTTTTTCTGTTTTTCACTGCAAAACAGAAAACGCAGCCAGCTGACCCCGCAAATCGTCCTCCATATTTGTTTTTTTCTCCTGAAATGACTTTTAATCAGGCGGGTTTCTGTGAGATCTCGTGTCTGTGGAATCTCATTCACACGGCGGACTGTAATGTTTAAAATCGGTTGTGCTCATGTCTTTGGTGTCCTACAAAAAACGCTGAAGATTTGAGGAACTCATAGCCAGCCTAACTTAACAGATCAGACAGTGTTGGCCATTCACACAGTTGTAAATAAAACACAAATGCAACATTACTTACTGACTTTTTCATGAACTGCCATGACACCGAGTTGAACTCAATAACTGTTTTCTTTTACAGGAAGTGCAGTAAACAATGCACCAAACACCCCCACTGCTTCATCAGCTCAGTTTTCACCTTCACACTTTGCATCACTCACAGCGAGCATCAAGTTCGACTCAGAGGCTGTTCACCCAGACAGAGAGGCAAAAAATACCCCATTTTCAGACAGCCACTAACCCTGGAAATAACACCGTTTTATATTCTCTCTTCTCTTTCTTTTGTCCCCAGCTACAAATCGAGCTGAAGTAATTTGATTTAGCCATGGGCATCTGCCATCGATTGTCTGGCCTGCTGGACGCTCCGGTCAAGTGTTTGTCCAAGAGACTGAATCACACAGAGGGAGTGTGTTTGTGTGACTGAGAGAGAGAGAGAGAGAGAGAGGAGGAGGATGTTGAAAAAGTCAAGATTAACATATATGCACTCCTCCACAGAGACCTGAAGCAATGATCCCTGACACGTTCTCATAAACATCTCAGCATATCTCAGGAGGCGCATGCACATATTAATGCAAAACGATCTTTCTCAAACGTCGTGAGTACTGAAGGCTTCACCTTCACTTGACTTAATGTATCAAT